>NC_056746.1:1156434545-1156574545 GCF_019279795.1 Protopterus annectens
CGTGACCATCCGGAACTTTTCCTTCTTTACGAAGGTATTGAGATTGCTGAGATCCAAAATGGGTCTCCAGTCCCCTGTCTTTTTCAGAAGTAAAAAGAACCTTGAGTAAGTTCCGGATCCTTTTTGGTCCGCTGGGACTGGCTGAATGACTCTTTTTTTGAGCAGCTTTGAAATTTCTATTGCTGCTTGGCCTCACAGATGGGGTGGCACATCTGGAGAACTTCTTTGTTGGGGTGGAGTTGACATAAGGGGTATTTTGTATCCTCTGGTTACAATGCTTTTTACCCAGGAGTCTGAGGTGAGAGTTTGCCAGGCCTGTGGGTATAAAGCCAAGCGACCCCCGACTGCCTCCAGAGCAGGACAGTCGGGCCTCCATTCAGGAGTGCTGGAAAGGCTTACCAGGGATAGTATCCCTGTCGCCTTGGTTCTGCGGACCTCTGCCGCCGGGGCGGCGTCTTCCATGTCTGCCCCCCCTCTGCCTCTGGGGGGGGGGTTCACTCTGTGTGGCCTGGAAAGATCCCTGAGTTCTACGGAACCACATTTTTCCGCCTCGTTGCCCTTTGGGGTACGGTCTGGATGGAACGGAAAAACGGACTCCGACAGCAGACAGAGTCTTTCCTTCTTGCTCACACCGAGTTAATGTCTCTTTCACTTTGGGCCCAAAAGAGTGGCACCATCAAAGGGGGCGTTGGTGAAAGAAGACTTGAAGGCTTCCGCAAAAGAGCACAGCCGCATCCAGGATTGTCTTCGTAGAGCAATCGCTGAAGCTGCGGCCCTACTCGACCCTTCAGCCGCATACGAGATGAGCCTCATGGACGAGTTCACTACGGAGGTAAGGGTGTTAAGTTGTGTTGTCACCTTATCTGAAACAGCAGCATCTGTGTTACCCTGGAGGGTATCTCTCAACTCCTTGATGAGATCCCTCTGTAGTCATGTAAAATGTGTCAAATAGTTTAGCGAAAGCATGGAAAAAGTCGCTGAACTAAAAACGCGCTTCCCGTATCTGTCCATAGTCCTAGAATCCTTATTAGGAGGATGAACAGAAGAGGAAGACTCCGACATCTCCTTTTTAGTGGCTGCTGCCACCACCATAGCGTCAACGGGGACTCCTTTTGTTAGATACGTCTTGTCCTGGGGGGCAGTAATACATTTACTTGGCTTTCTAGGGACCGGTTCCACTGTGTCTGGTGTCTCCCACGCCCTTCGAGCAATTAATTCCATTAACTCATCGAAGGGCGGAGTAACCCAGGAGGTAGAAGGTTGAGCACCAAATGCCTTCAGCAACACTGACTCGTCCTCAGTGGGGGCTAGGGACTGCCAATCACCCCTCTGTTTTAATATCTCCAATATGTCCGCAAATGAGACATCTTCGGAGGGTGATTTTGGGGACCCCTCTGACTCATCCAAGTCAGTGTCAGAAGTTAAAGATTCCTGTGGGGAGTATAAGTGCTTCCTCTTGCACAATCTTTTCCTCGGGACATCATCGGAGGGGGATTCCGGTGAGGCCTCAGAGGAACAGGGGGCATCCTCTAGGGATGGCTGAGACAATGGTGCTCCACGCTTTGGATGTGTCGTGGGAACAGAAACAGAGAGCGGCTCCTTAGCGGAGGGAGAAGACGCGTCCGATGTAGTGGTTGTCTGTGTAGACAAAACCTTCCTCATGAGGTCAAAACCCCCTGAACCTCGGGCCGAGGACTCTCCCGGTTCCGAAGAACATGGAAGAATCCGAGACACAGGGCCCATGGGTCTCGACCCCGAGGACGGAGCCGAGCCGATCTGCGCCGAGGCCCCGAGAGGGAGAGTCGGCACCGAAAGGTCGGTACGACTCTCGGTCACGGAACCAAGGAGAGATCGTCGACTCCGAGACTCACCTATCGGTTCCGATGGAGTCGAGGTAAGTGGTGTCGATCGTGCAATGGACGGTTTCAGCACCGATGGCTCCACTATCATCGGCTCATCCTCTTCCGGCTCCGAAGACTGGATGGGTCTCGAAGGAGGACCTGTTGGAGATAAAGGGAGGCCTTCTAGTTTCGACACCAACTGGGAGGAAACTGCAATCAATTTGGAAAGAGCCGTGTTCTCCATCAGTTTCTGCACGACACGATCCACATCAGTATCAGATAATGGTCTGGAAGAACGGGTCGAAGGAGCCGAAGATGGCACCGACCGAAGAATCGACGGTGGCGGTAGTTCCGACACCGGTTCCAAGACCTGGGGCTCAGTGAGAGACAAACGTTCGACGCTCGGCCCCGAAGTCTGTGGAACCGGCGAACGAACTCTGGAAGATGTACTCGGAGCCGATGACATGGGCTCCGACATCTTCGACCTTCAAGACTTAGAAGCCTGGTCCGACTTGTCCAAGGCTTCTTGGAAAGCAGGCTTAAGAAGCCCCCTATCAATAAGTTTCCTGCGTCTATCTGTCATGACCCTCCCACTGAAGGAATGGCAAATGGAGCAATCCTCTTGCAAGTGGAGAGGGCCAAGACAGTAGACGAGGAGGTGGTTGTCAGTGATGGACATTTTCTGTCCACACTGACACCTTTGAAACCACTCTTTACTTTCTCAGACATACTTAAAGGAAGTGAAGGTTTAAATTTAAAGGGCATTTATAGTTAGAAAGGGGTAGGCCCCAAAGGAAAACCTATAGAGAAAACTAACTATAAACCACACACAAACACACTACAGTAAACAAAATATAAGTATCCACAAAAAAACTATAGGAGAATAATAACTTTTTAAGACTAAAAAGAAGAAAAAAAGACTATCTTATCTGTTATAACTACAAATCTCTGGTCCGAGCTCTCTGTAGCGATGTGACCTGTTGCAGCGGCAAACTAGATCTGAGTAATGGCAGGGAGGATTGTGGGATATAGCCTGGTCTCGAGCTTCTCTTAGATGCAGAGCTTTGCTATGCGGCCGACTCGGAGCCGAGGATCGGCTCCGAACCCGTGTGTAAAAACAAACGGCGAGATTGAACACTCTCACATAAATCGTTAAGGAAAATAACAGTCATACAAAATATTATATTCATAAAGTAGCAGAAAGTATACAAAGAACTTAGCCAGCACGGAACTGGAGAAAGGAGATTTTGCTGATAGGGTTGACTGCAATTAGGGGTACAGAGAACAGTAAGAGAGCGTTGGATTTTACTGGAGGAAGCTGGCAAAGGTACCAATGTATTGGGAATAAATAATTAGTGAGGGAAAGGTAACAGAATGGGAACAGGTCAGGAAGACATTTGGCTTGCAGGCTAGTAATTGTCTTCCCTATCAGGGACTGATATCACAGGTTCCTAATTTCATAGTTAAGTGCTAGACTAACTGCCTTTGCAGAGCATTTTACACCTAGACAATTTTCATATCAAAGGGGAAAATCAAACCCTGTACCTTCTGTCTGTTAGGTAAACACCTTAACCATTACTTAACCAACTTAACCCCCAACTCCATACCAGCCCGCAACAACTGGGCAGCACAGTGGTGCAGCGGTTAACATTGTTGCCTCACAGCAAGAGGTTCTCCAGTTCGATTCTCGGCTTGGGTGCTTTCTGTGCAGAGTTTTCATGTCCTCCCTGAATTCATGTGGGTTTCCTCCAAGTGCTCCAGTTTCCTCCCACATTACAAAGACATGTATCTGAAGCATTTCTCCCCAGGCCTCCACTGAAAATAGGCTCTGTCCTAGTCGGACTTTCCTGGTCAACAAATGTTAAATAAATAAAAAGAAAGAGGAAGGGGAATACTAAAAGAAAGACTTGCAATGGCTGAGTTGTTAATTGAATCTAGAAAATAAGCTTCAGTTAAAAAGGGACGATTAGTAGGGCTTATACAATATTGTACAAAAACTATGGGAATCAATCAAAAGAGGTCAGAAAAGATTGGAAAGATAGTTTAGAAATGCAATTCAGAAAGAAACAATATAAGGACATATATATGGCTCCCAAATATGCAACAAAATCTAAAAGATTTAGGACTTTTGCCTGGAAATATTTTCATAGGTACTTTTATACCCCAAGCAGACTACAAATTATTTTTTTTACTCAGATAGCTGGAAAATGTTAGTGGTGCAATGGGGAAGAAAAAGGTACCTAGGAAAATATGTTGTCAGAATATAATGAGTTGGCAGACATTAAAATATCCCTACAGAGTTCTCTGTCAGGAATACTGGGCAAGCAAATGAGTACAACTAAGGAAATATTTTTTTTTAGCTGGGATACAGGATCTGAACTGCCTAGACATAGTAAGGCCTTGTTAAGTTTAATCCTGGTGTCTGCTAAAAAAGCAATTACTAGAAAATCAAAATCTAAACCAACTATCACTGAAGTAGTGAATATTGTTACAGCGATAAACTAACAGGAAGTGGGATCTGTAGAAAACGGTAGTAGTAAATTACATAAAAAAAGAAACTGTGGGAATAAGACATGCAGAAAAATGTTTTGGAGGAGGATTGAGGTTTAAGAGAAGGCAGGACCTGAACAGTTTATGTAATGTTACTTTGACTATATAATAAATAGCAACAAATGTGATGTATGATGTTTATTAATTTTAACTTGTTAATTGATTACTTTTATATAAATGTAAGTTTGCCTATGTCACAAGTAATAATTAAATAAAGGTGTTTAAAAAATGGACAATACCAGCATCTTGGAAGAAAGATGTGGTGTCTGTATTATGTACAGAGGGAAAAGACCCCTCAGACCTAGTTTCATATAGACTAATTTTAAAACATGATAACAACGTGTTCATCTCTATACTAGCAAAGAGAGTACCAAAAACTGTTGCAAAAATTGGCAAATATGGATCAATGTGGTTTGGTGGAAGAGAAGCAAACATTTGGCATTAACAGATCAATGATAATCCATAGGGTAGTACAGTTCCCAAAAACACTACCATTCATTTTGGGTCTTGATGCAGAGAAGGCATTTAATAGAGTCAGCTGGGATTTTATGAGAAGGGCAATATCAGAATTTCTGTTCCGTGACAGAATAACAGGGTTAATAAGGAGGGTATATGAAGGGTCAGAGGCAAGAATTAAGGTGAGAGGGTTCCTCTCTGACAAGACTGGTTTGAAAAGAAAAAACAGACAGTGATTTCCTCTTCCACTTTATTATTTGCTTTATATTTAGAGATGTTAGCAAAGAAACTAAGGGGCTCAGAAATTCAAGGATATAACCAGTATGGTAGTAAGCTACTTTGAGAAGATTTTATTTTGTACTTGATAAATCAAGAAAATGACATTCTGATACTATGGAAAATTCTGAGACAGCGTCAAGTCTTTTTCAGGAAATAAAATAATGACAAAAGATAAGATACACCTGTCAACTATGTAGCGATGCATGAATTCAACAATGCTAATATCTATGGGGATATGATAAGATTGAGGTAAATGGGTTAAAACGAATTCTATTGTGGAAGAGGAATAAAGATAAGAATAAAAAAGACAGTAATCAGTGTAAGTGTGAGCACATCCTGTAACACGCACTTTAGCATGGGTAACCTTAACTATAGGTTAGGTAATGCTTGCAAGTGTAGCTGTCAAATTGGGGCAATTTTTCCTATCAGGAGGGTTGAACTTCATTTTTTGAAGATGTACATAGTTTTGTGTATTTGTTCTAAGTTAAGAGGCTATGGCAGTGCTCACAAAATGAATTTAGTTTTTTTATTGGAGGATTTTCATTAAACCAAAGAACAAAATGCCCAGGCTCCAGAAAAACAGGAAAACCGAGAATAATTACAAGTCAGGTTTACTGATTTAGTACCTTCATCTCCACCACCAGACACTTCATCAAAATAATAAACCAACAAAATACTGGCTATTAAAACACATTAAAACTTCTCTGATTGGATGAACAATTGTTGTTGTTCTTCTTTCGGCTTTTCCCAGTTAGGGGTCGCCACAGTGGAACTCCGGTCCGCTAATGATTGGCAGTAGAGTTTTTACAATTAAATGATTTAAATAATTAATTAATCTGGACAATGCCCATAGCATTGTTTTAAAAGGAAAGGTGCTTTACAAAATACAGAACTAACAGTTAAAAGCTAGTCATATTTAAAACATGTCAAAAATTCAGAAATAATAACCCATTAGTTTTTCAATGCTCTCAACTTAAGGTCAGGAACAAGAGAAAGGTAATTATTTAACCCTGGAGTTACACAGGCATTAAACCGCAGCTGCCATATAAATTCATGGTATTTCAGTCTGGTCTCCCAGTCACCACCTCTTACAAGGGGTATGACCTGCTCTAGAACCCAAAATCTAAAACTGGCTTGTTTGCAATCCAGGGTGTGCCTGTATAGAGCATTTGAATCTCTCCTTTTATTGATCTCATAAAGGTGCTTATAAATCCTTTGCTTTAAACTTCACTCCATCTTGCCCACATAAAAAAAAAAGCAAAATAGAATAAACAGCAGGCTAGATATACCACACCCTTTGAATAACAACTGTAATACCTTATTGCTGTTAGTTAATTTTTGGAGCTGGTACAAATAATTCTGTAACATTTGCAATAAAGAGGCACTGAGGGCACAGCCTACATTTCAATGTGCCATTTTAAGCTCTGTTATTTATAAACTTACTCAGATGTACAACACTTTCAAATATGTTCTTTAAATTGGGACCTCTCCTATAGCTGAACGTCGAAGGTCTAGTAAAAACTTTAAGGCTATTAGGCATTACTGCAAATAGGTCCCAGTTTTTAGAAATAATATTTTGTATTGTTCTCGTGTCCTGATTGTAATTTAAAACTAAATACAGTCCCAAACTTCTCAGTCAATCTGGGTTCTCTCAAATTACCCTACCAGGAACAGAAATGGTTTTGTTCAAAATGGCTGGGAAGCATTAATTAACTGAATAAATTTGTTGCCCAAACCTTGTAAAACTTCCTCTTTCAATGAATTAGTGATAGCCTTAGTGTAACCCCTAGCTAAAAACAAAGTCTCAATCTAATCCAACTCATTAACCAAATCAACCCATAAAGAGGTCATTCTGGCAGCTCTCACCCCTTGACCCTTTACTATATTTTTCTTTTGATGAAAGGGATGGTTACTACTATAATATAAATATGAGTTGGAAAAATGTTCTTTCTTATATAGTTTGGAGACATACTCTTTTATTTAAAACATCCTTTAAAATCATAACATCTAAAAAGTGAGTGTCATTACTTTCCACTGTATGGCTAAAAATCAAAAAGTCTGTGGTGCTTTTAATAAAGGACATAAAAATCTCAATATCATCCAACTGACCATCCCATGCTATAAAAATATCATTGAAAAATGATAACAAGCCTTAATATTTCTAAAATAGCAGAGTGGAAATATAAAATGTTTTTCCCGATACAACAGCACAATATTAGCAAAAACAGGGGTGCATGAAGTGCCCATAGCCACCCTATCCATTTGTTTATAATATTTACCTTTGGAAAAAAACTATTTTTAAGGCCATTTTCATATTTTCCATAATTAATCTAAACTCATCTGTAGACAAGAAATCAAATTCAACCAAAATCTTTTCAAAACACTGTAAACCTACTGAATGTGGTATTACTGAAAAAAGAACTTGTATATCAATGGTGACAAAATAACAATTGGGATCAAATTCTAACTTACCCATTTTGGTCAAGAAATCTTATGAGTCAATTAAAATACATTTGTATCAACTATAAAAAGGTTTTAACTTCCTATTAACAAAAACTGCAAGGGGTTGTGTTTTGGACCCTCTTACAGCAACAATCAGTCTCAAAGGAGGATCCATAACATTTTTGTGCACTTTAGGAATACCAAATATCCCAGGAATAAAAGGTATGGACACTTTTAAAAAAATCATATAAACTCTTGTCAATGATACCCTGTAATAAATTATCATTCAGGGCCATATCAATGTTTCTATATCCCCCAAAAAAATTAATTATGTGATACCTGGGAATAGCGACCTTCAGTGTTCAATACCTGCAACATTTTAGCAGAATAAGTCCACTGCTCCATAATTACTATCCCACTCTCTTGTCTGATTTCACAATCCTTAGGTCCTTATTCCTACTAAGATCGTTAAGACTATTTCTCTCATCCTGGGTGAGATTACTGTTGTACCACCTTTAAGTTTTCATGAAGGTTCTAATGTCGTTTTTAACAAGTGTTTCAAAGTTGTTCAACATAGGATGCAAAGGTAGATTAAAGGTACTGTTCTTATGAAACGTATCGAAGATATTATTATCAGGAGCACCACAAAAGAAAAAAAACTTCAAGATTTAATTTCCTTACAAAAAAATTTACATCCAATAAAAGCTCACTCAATCCAGCTTTTCTTGTAGGGTACATAAGTAAACCCCTTACGAAACAAAGGCAAGTACAACGTTTCAACTCCAACAGAGGACAAAGGGGCAGGAGGAGGTAATAACAAGTTTAGCTGAACCTATGGGAAATGTTAATGGAGCAACATTAGTGAACCCCATACAAAAGATGGGTTTTGTGTTTACCTATGACAACGTTCACATATTTAATTACAGTGACTTTGAAATTAATACTTCACATTTTAGTCTGTTTCGTAAGGGATTTTGTTGCCGAAATTGATAAATAAGGATCAATTTGGTTTTGCAAAGGGAAGGCAAACATGTGACAACATTAAAAGAACAATGATGCTCCAGAGGGAAGCAGAATGTAAGAAAATATAACTGCTGTTGGTGGGTCTTTATGCAGAAAGAGCATTCAACAGAGTAAGCTAGGATTTTATGAGAATGGCAATGGAAGCATTTGCATTCCTTGATAAAATTATAAGGTTAATTAGGAGGATATATGATGGTTCACAGGCAAGAATTAAAGTGGGAGGGTTCATCACTGATAAGTTGTGTCTGAGCAGAGTAACCAGGAAGGGGTGTCCTCTTTCTCCTTTGTTATTTGTTTTATATTTAGAGCCACTGGCAAAGAAAATAAGTCAAGGTTATAATTGGTATGGTAATCAAGAAACGTTGGCTTTATTTGCAGACAATATTATTTTATTTTGTACTATAAAATCCAGAAAAGGACATTTTAGTGTTGAGAACATTTTGAGACAGTTTCAAATCTTTTCGGGGTATAAAATTAATGAAGATAAAACAAAGGCTATAGACATAAATTATGAACCCGCAAACGAATTGGTGCAGTAATACCCATATTTATGGGAACATGATAAGATGAATTATTTAGGAATATGGATTAAAGAGGCTTCTGTTATGGCAGCTAAGGATATGTGGGAAGAGACTAAACAAAAGACAATATAAAAACTGAGAATCTATTAGCTCTTGTTATAGATATGGGTACTAAGATGCATGCAATGAAAATGTATTTAGTCCCTTTAGTTTTATATACAGGTCAGGCATATTTCTGTCAATCAGAAGAGAAGCCGTGGACAATAATTAATAAAGAGCTGAAGGAATTTATCTGGGAGGGGACAAGATCAAGAGTTAAATGGGATATGTTGATCATTTCAGTAGAACAAGGTGGTTTAGGAATATCTGACTTGAAGGGATATTTTAGAGCTACAAATTAAGTTTCACATACACAACACAAGCAGAAAGTTATAATTCAAAGTGGAAAGAGATAATGATGAAGCAGGGAGGGGTTCAAGAAATAAGGAGAGAGAGTGGGATGCTGGATGCAGATCCTTAAGCAGAATAACAATAATCATACATCATATTACATTCATAAACTAGCAGAATGTGTTGTAAGAATTAAGCCAAAACAAGAATGGAGAAAGGAGATTATACTGATAGGATGACTGCAAGTAGGAGTATAGAAAATAGGCAAGAGGAGGCTAATTTATTTATAGAAAAAAAGGCAAAGAAACCAAGGAGTTGAAAGCAAATAACTAGAGAGGGAAAGGTAACAGAATGGGATTTGCCCAAGGAGACTTTTGGATTGGAGGCTAGAGACTGCCTTCCCTACCAGGGACTGATATAATAGTATAGGCAAACATAAATGGATAGGAGAATCCTAAGTAAAAACACCTGTTCTGGTAGAGTTTTTATTTGACTCTAGAACAGAAGCTGCTGTTAAAAAAGGGATAATCTTGGTCATCCTCATGTTCATGACCAAGTTGAGACCTCTGGTAACAGCACAAACTTCTTTACCA
Organism: Protopterus annectens; assembly: GCF_019279795.1. Lineage (NCBI taxonomy): Eukaryota > Metazoa > Chordata > Ceratodontiformes > Protopteridae > Protopterus > Protopterus annectens. Next base: position 1,156,444,641 of record NC_056746.1, read on the forward strand.
GAAAGGCTCATCCAGACTCTGCTACACTTTGCTGTGAAGGAAAGGTTAGTTTGCTTTTATTTTTTGTATTACTGTATTGCCTTTCTATATTTTGAATACTGTAGTTTGTTTTCTTTACCTTGGGTTTTGCTTGCATTCTGTTTTAACAGCATATTAAAACTTCAAAAGAGACCACAGCTCTCTCTGGTCTGAGTCAGGCAGAAATAAGAACTGATTAATTAAGGACTCATTCATAAGACAGAAGAGGTCACTTAAGGTTAATCACTTGTTAACAGAGGGGGTGGAGCTAGGAACTAAAATTTCTATTTAAGGAGTAAACCAAAACATTTCAGAGCTTTACCAGAAAGGCTCATCCAGACTCTGCTACACTTTGCTGTGAAGGAAAGGTTAGTTTGCTTTTATTTTTTGTATTACTGTATTGCCTTTCTATATTTTGAATAATTTAGTTTGTTTTCTTTACCTTGTGTTTTCCTTGCATTCTGTTTTAACAGCATATTAAAACTTCAAAAGAGACCACAGCTCTCTCTGTTCTGAGTCAGGCAGAATTTTTTCCTGCCCTCCCACCCATTTAAGTTGTCTTGTTAAATACCACTGTCTTTCTAGTTGCCCACCTCTTATGTTAATCTGACCATATATCTCATTTATCTCTACTTTCACTGGCTTATGTGAGTAATCACAAAATCATCATTTTTGAAATCCCACCCCTTCAATTATTTAAATTGATTGGCCATCCTACAGTATTTCATAGTACCAAAATACAAAAGTGACCACCCCTTTCAATCCATCTTGCTGTTTTAAAAATAGTAACTCTCCACTAAACCTTAACTTTTTAAACAGGTAAAACTCAAGTTACCTACTTTCACATCTAACTTCTCTAGTGCACACTGCAGAGTGCATTCTTTTCAATCTTACCTTTAAGCATCCCTGTGACTAGGACTTTCTCTAATACCTGCTGGAAAGCACTAGGAAGCCTTAAACTCATACAAACACTGAACTCTCCTTGTTAACAAGGAGAAATTAATAGTAGGCACTAAACAGCCTATAATTGCAAAGTACCTTGCTAAGGAAACAGCTCCTATACTTTACAAAGAAAAAAAAGACCCAAACCAGGCATGTCCAAAGGTCAGCTTCCGGTGATTTCTCCTGTCCACCTGGTGAATCTGGGCATACTGGGGCAATGCAGCAATTGCCTCATGTACACAGACAACCCTCTCCTCCTACCACCCAACACTACAACCTGTGAGAGATGCACTTACATAGCCAAAATGGAAGCAAAGCTCTCTCCACCCAAGATTGTGCTAAACAGTCAAGAGGAGAAGGTTAACACCCACACTACACCTCAAGCAACACATAGCCCTTCAAAACCCGCACCACCAACACCCACATATAGCAACACTAAATCCACATATGCAGAGGCCCTTAACTGTAACCTGCCCAAGCAACAAAGACCTCTGAAGCTGAAAGCATAAACAAACACCAATCACAACCAATGTGTCACATAGTTCACAACACCAGTGTGCCACCCAGCAACAGCCCCTAAGGCAAGACAATGTACCTAACACTTTAGTCATAGGTGACTCTATAGTCTGGCACACTGATGTCCCTCTCACCAGGTTGAATAAGGAGAAAATTACAGTCAGCTGCCTGTCAGGTGCCAGGATCCGCCACATAACGCATGCACTCAAGTCACTCCACAACAAGTACAAATATGACTCTGTCATTGTCCATGTTGGAGTAAATGACTTGAGACGTACCTTCCTGGACTACATGAAAAGAGACATGGAAGAGCTCTCGGATCATGTGGCCCAGGCAGGTATGACCCTAGCCCTGAGTAGCATCCTGCCTTCGCCCAGAATGATACCACAATATAAGGATAAAATGATTGACTTCAACAATTGGCTAAGCTTATGGTGTCATTCAAAGGGGATCCAGTATCTGTCTGCCTGGGATGACATGATTGACAGACCACGATGCTTTGCCAGAGGTGGTCTGCACCTGTCGCCCCTGGGATTCAGGTTACTGGCTAAGGCTCTTGCCACCTCTATAGTGCCTTTTTTAGGCAAACTTCAAAGGACAAAACCACCACCGTAACAGGTACAAGCATGCAAAATCTGAAGGTAATGCTACTCAATGCTAGAAGTCTAAACCTCAAAATGCACTCTCTTGAGGCACTCCTAAAAATGGAGAACATCGATATCTGTGCAGTAACTGAGACCTGGTTCAAGGCTCCAGAGAGCCCCCCTGCAATACCAGGCTACAACTCTTACCACACTTTTTGGCCACCAAACCAGGACCAAAACACTAAAGGTGGAGGAGTGTCAATATTCACCAAGGATATTCACACCACCAGGCTAGTTGGCCAACACAATGTGTCTGAAATTCTCCAAGTGCAACTAACACTAGGTAAGACTGCAATCCAAATTGTAGCTTGCTACAGATCCCCCACCATACCCCAAGATTCTCACTACACCTTTCTAAACATACTGGAAAATATTAAGATAGAACCAAACACCCTAATACTGGGTGATTTTAACTACCCTGCCATTAACTGGGAAAACTACTCATGTCCCAACACCTTTGTGGAACGGTTCTTGGAATTCATAAATTCCAACGCCCTGGATCAACTAATTCATAGTCCCACCATCCAATATCCTAGACCTGGTCATTACCAACATGGGAAATCAATGCTCCATACCTATGGTCACCCCCTCGTTAGTCAGGTCTGACCATAAGCTAATCACCCTTAACATCCACATCCCACCCCCACCCCCCAGTAAAGAAACCACCATAAAAAAGTACAGTTATGTACCTACCATAAATGTAGATGTTCGAGGATCCACATTGCTGCAGTCCTAACTATTGGGTAGTCCGCTGTCCAGTCGGCCCGAATACCAAAGTATATGGCTGGCGTCGGTCAGGGCGCATTAGACTGACGTCAGTACGTCAGGGTACTAATGCGCATGACCGACGTCATATCCTCAGTCTTTTCTTGCCCCAGATGTCAGAAGACCCTGAAAAGATAAGGCCAAAACCAAAAACTCCAAATATACCTGCACCAAAAATATGTACAATATATACAAAATTACCAGAATATAACCTCACCTACACAACCACCCCTAAACACAGAGGGGAAGGAGGGAGGGTAAATTGGACTGCAGCAATGTGGATCCTCGAACATCTACATTTATGGTAGGTACAAAACTGTACTATGTTCTTCATTCCACATTGCTGCAGTCCTAACTATTGGGTAGAATCCCAAAGCAGAGGTAAGGGAGGCTGGCAAATCATAAGGAAGCAGGAACTGACAACATGCCTTGCAAAATAGCTGTGGCAAAACCAGCCCTAGACTTAGAGTAGAGAGGAAGGTGATAATGCTTAGAGAAAGTATGCACTGAACTCCAAGTAGCTGCCTCCAAAATATCCTTAGTTGCCACCCCCCTTAGAAATGCTGTTGAAGTGGCAGTAGCCCTAGTGGAATGAGGCCTAATCCCAACTGGAATCTCCTTGCCATGATGGGAATAACAAAATGCAATGCAAAACCCAATCCACCTAGAAATAGTTTGTTTTGACACAGGCTTGCCCTGCGAACCCCAAGCAAAAGAAACAAACAACTGCTGAGACTGCCTAAAATCCTTAGTCCTGCTCAAATAATAACGCAACTGCCTGTGTACATCTAAAGTGTGCAAAATCTTTTCCCCTTTATTTTGAGGATCTGCATAAAAAGTAGGCAAATGAATAGTTTGGTTTAAAGCCACACTAGAAACCACCTTAGGCATAAAGGAAGGATTAGTATGTAAAGATACCCTATCCTTATGAAAAATCAAAAAGGCTCTACCGCCATAAGGGCCTGCAACTCAGAAACCCTTCTTGCAGAAGTAATGGCCAACAAAAAAGCAGTCTTCCATGACAAGTATTTCAATTCAGCAGTAGCAGCAGGCTCAAAAGGTTGTAGAGTAAGTTTCTCCAACACAAAATTGAGATCCCAAGCAGGAGTAGGAGCTCTACGGGGGTCTTATATTCTTTGCCCCTCTAAGAAATTGCTTGAACAAAGGATGCGAAAACAATGGTGGGTCACAATCATAGTGAGCTGAAATTGCTGCAGCATGAATCTTAATGGAAGAGAAAGACAAACCTTTGTCCAATAACTCAGTAAGATATTGAAGAGCCACACTCAAATTAGGCTCAGAAATCTCCAAATTGTTTGCTGCACTCCAAAATAAAAATCTCTTCCATTTTTCTGCGTACACTTTCCTTGTACTAGGTCTTCTGGCTTCCATAATCACATTTAAAACTTGTTGAGGAAGTTGAGACCTGCTGTCTTTCAAAACAGAATATGCCAGGCTGTTAGATGAAGAGAGTGAAGCTTGACATTGAGCAGGTGACCGTCCCTCTGAGACAACAGGTGTGGAATCAAGGGTAAAGGCCATGGAGGCTTCCTTACCAGACTCCTCAGTAATGGGTACCAGTGCTGCGAGGCCAATCTGGAGCTATTAAAATCATCCTTGGCTTGTCTTGTCTGACCTTTAGAAGCACCTTTGGGAGAAGAGGCAGAGGTGGAAAAGCATACACATGAAGATTTTTCCAACTGAAAGAAAGAGCATCCACTTTCCAAGCTGTGTGATGAAACCTCTTTGTGCAAAACTTTGGCAGCTGGTGGTTTAGTGGAGAAGCGAACAGATCTATGTCTGGAGTTCCCCATGACACTGTCAATTTTTGAAATACATGAAGATCCAGTTTCCACTCGTGGGGATCCATGATTTGTCTGCTTAACACATCTGCTAAGGAGTTCTGTGCTCCCGGCAGAAACCTTGCCTGAAGAGTTAGTTGCAAGCTGAGCGCAGTCTCCCATAAAATCATTGCTTGCCTGCACAATGGGTAAGAATGTGTTCCCCCTTGTTTGTTGATGTACCACATGACAGTTGTGTTGTCTGTTAGAATCAACACCTGCCCTGGAAGAAGTAACTCCATGAAAGCCATTAATGCAAACTGGACTGCTAACATCTCTTTCATGTTGATATGTAGATGCTGTAGTCTGGCAGGCCACTTGTCTTGTATCCACTTTCCATTTAGATGAGCTCCCCAAGCAATGTCTGAGGCATCTGTCGTTAGTATCTGACTCGCCTCTGGCCGGGTCACAGAGAGTCCCTTGTTTAGGTGACATTCCTGAGCCCACCACAAAAATTCCTTTTGAATGCAAGGTATTATTTGAATGACAGTGTCCAAATCCTGGCAGTGCTGTGTCCATACATTTTTGAGATACCATTGCAGCTTCCTCATATGCAGTTTGGCATTGGGAAGCACCAGAATACAAGATGCCATGAACCCTAAGGCTTGAAGGACTGTCCTTGCAGTCAGCCCGGACTGAAGAGATAGTTGATGGAAGTAACTGGAAAGATTCTTTTGTTTGTCCGGGGTTAAAAAGGCCATCTGGGCTGCTGTATTCAGTCTCACACCCAGAAAGCACATGTCTTGAGAGGGTACTAGACTGGACTTTATTTCGTTCACAGAATACCCTAGGCATCTTAGCACTGCTATGACATAATCCAAATGCTGTAGAAGGTCTTTCTTTTCTTGAGCTAGAATCAGGCAGTCGTCCAAGTAAGGATAGATTTGAATTCCTTTTAGCCTGAAGTAAGCTATCACTGGAGCCAGAACCTTTGTGAATACTCTGGGCAGTGGATAAGCCAAAGGGCAATGCAGAGAACTGATAATGAGAATTTCCAGCTCGAAAACGCAGATACTTCCTGCAACTTAGTCTTATAGGCACATGAAGGTAAGCTTCCTTGAGATCTAAAGTTACCATCCAGTGATCTTTGCCCAGCAGAGGTAAAAGCTGTTGTAACGTCAACATTTTGAACTTGGGAATGTCCAGATAAGTGTTGAGGATAGATAAATCCAAAATTGGTCTCCACGTGTTCCCCTTCTTCGGTACTAGGAACAGGCGAGAATAAAATCCTAGGCCCCTTTCTGGCACAGGAACTGGCTGAATGGCCCCTATTTGGAGCAACAGAAAAATTTGCTTGTGAGCCTCTTTTCTTTGTAAAGGAGGAATGTCTGGCATGCCTTTGAAAGGAGGCAAGGTATGGAAATAAAACCTGTAACCGTGGTGAATGATATCCAGAACCCATCTGTCTTGGGTAATTAAATCCCAATTTTCTTTGAAAAGAGACAGCCTTCCTCCCAAAGGTGCTGCCAGGCGAGAATGTACTGGCAGCTGAAAAGGCAGGTCATTGGGTCTGCTTACGAAAGGACTGACCCTGCCCTCACCAGAAGTCTGAGCAGGGGAACTCCCTGTCCTAGGCCTAAAAGAACCTTGAGCTCTGCCCCTACCACGTCTAGACCTACCCCTAGACTGGGAATCATAAGCAGGATAAGTCCATCCCTTAGTAGGCCAATTTCTACTAAACTTGGAGGCTGCACCTGCAAAAAATCCTTAACAGTTTGCATAGACTTAGCCTTGTCCTCCATTTTCTTTAAAACTGCTTCCACAGGCGAACCAAACAACACATCAGACTGCAAAGGAGCATCCAAAATCCTTGTTTTAACATGCTCGGCTAAATTCTGATCTCTCAACCAGGCATGCCTATGAAGAACAGAACCAGTGGCAGCCACCCTCGAGGAGGCCTGCACAGCATCAAAACCACACTGCAAGGAATGTTTACCCACCTGTTCAGACACATGAACTAAATCCTGCAACTCTTTACACTCAATACCTTCTGCCAGAGCATCCACCTTAGATTTCAATTGTGAAAGGAGGTAATTCTGATATTTTAACATGTGAAACTGACAATTCAACGCCCTCATGGCTAAAGTGGAAGAAGTATACACTTTCTTTCCCCATCTATGCAAAGCCCTTGCCTCTTTATCAGGAGGAACAGGATTTTTAACAACAGAGGCCTTCACCCCTTTAGGCCCCTGAGAGACAGTTTCCGGGTCTGCCCTAGGACTCTTAAAAGATACTTATGAGCTTCAGGCACCCTATAGTACCTATCCGGTTTAACTGGGGCAGGAGGCAAAGAATCAGGATTCAGGGAAGCCTCTGCAAAAACATCTTCCACCACATTCAGAACAGGAGGTATAGCTAAAGGCCTATGCTGGGGTAAAAACAAGAATTCCCTAAGCCTCTTTCTGGAATCAGAGAAATCTTGACCTTCCCATTTAAAATGCTCCCTCATGGAATGCAGGGTCTCTGAAAATGAAAAATCCTCAGGAGGAGAAGCTGAAGGAGTAGAATCATCCACATCAGAATCAGAATAAGGAGGATACTCCTGCAAGTCTTCAGCCGAAGACTCAGAAGCCTCCGAACAGTGTTCAAAACTCTCAAACTCAGGTTCCACCCTAGGCCTCTTATCAGGAGGGGGCATAGAACCTCTAATCATAGTAATCAAATCCTCTGCCATTTTAAGCATATGTTTCTTAGGCAAAGACCCTGAAGCACTAGGAGAAACCCCCACTGAAGCTACACTTGGCCTGCCTCTCAAAGAAGCCTTGGAAACAGAGGGGGAGGCTCTAACCACCTTAGGAAGAGAGGGAAGAACAGCCACCTGAGAAGCCCCCTCAGCCTGGCCTACTTCCTGAGAGGATACATCCTGTAACAATAAAGTATCTCCCTGAGACTCCAAAGAAACACCTGGCAGAACCTCCGGCTCCACTGAGCCTTCTAAAGAACCAACGTCAGGGACTGTCGGTTCTTCCACTCTAGGCTTTGCTGCTTTGTCCTTGCGCTTTTGCCCGAAGCGGGCGGAGCATCCGGCGGCATTTTATAATTACAACGCTTCCCAAAAACTAACCTGGCACAGTCTAACCTTCTCTTAATAGTGCGTTTGTTAAATCTAGCACAAGAGCGGCATCCAACAACGTCGTGCTCAGGCCCTAAACAAGGTATACACAAAGTATGGTAATCCCTATGAGGTATCTGTTTCCCACAAGAAATACAGTTATTCACTTTTTCTGACATCCGGTTAAATACTGAGGCAAGAAAAACCAAAATATTCCCCAACGGGTACTTAGCCAACTTTGATTCGGTCTGAAACTCTGACTTCAGAAACTTTCAGAACGCCAACCTGCACTCGCAAAATTGCTTCTGCATCGGACCATGCGGCAAAAAAGACTGAGGATATGACGTCGGTCATGCACATTAGTACCCTGACGTACTGACGTCAGTCTAATGCGCCCTGACCGACGTCAGCCATATACTTTGGTATTCGGGCCGACTGGACAGCGGACTACCCAATAGTTAGGACTGCAGCAATGTGGAATGAAGAACATCTTCTCCAAAGCCAACTTCATGCTACTCAAGTCAGAAGTGACAAACTTCATGACACCCATGCAGACGGGAACTGAAAGTTCAACTGCTGAATCCTACACTAAGGCACTGTACGAGCACATCCACTCATGCATGAATTGTGCCATCCCAAATAGAACCAAAATGCTCTCATCCAAAAAAAGGAAGCCAATCTGGTGGTCCCCTGCCATAAACAAACTTTACAACAAAAGGAAGAAACTTTTGCAGAAAAGAGGAAAATCCCAGGATGCAAAAAACTCCCTTACTAGCCTCAGTAAGAAACTGAGATGCCTCATAAAATCCTCCAAAGCTAGTTACGAAAATAAAATTGCCAAAGATTCCAAAGACAACCACAAAGCATTCTATAACTATGTCAAGAATCTAAATGGCAATGCTCAGATCTGCTCTGAGCTAAAACAGAATGGCATTAAATATATTGATCCGAAGGATATTGCCAATATCCTGGCAGATCGATTCAGTGCCAACTTCAGAAAAGTCAAATTAAGAATAATGGAACATCTAGGAGACATTAGGAATAGTAGACAGGAAAGTCCAGTGGCTAAACATTTCTTAGACTTTCATAACGGGTCAGCGGAAGGATTAATATTTTGTGTATTAGGAAGGCCATTCAGGGTGGAGGGGGAAATAGGAGTTAACAACAAAAAATTATTAGAAATGGAGTCTAAGTTCATTTTGAACTTTAAAACTCTTTCTCCCAATGGCATGAATTTAGACATGTAAATTTTGCCATGGCATTAAAGAAGAATATGTAATATAGGTTTTGGGGAACAAAGCAAACACAGGATACACATTTTGATCAAAATTAGTTGTACAAGGCACATACATATATACAAAAAATTTTTCTTGAGCATATTTGCACTATGTTATCACGAGGAAGGATGTTGCTTTCGGGCACCCAATATATTAGGCATTTCTTGAAAGGGATTTGGTAGGAAAAAAGATTTTTTTTTCCCATGTGGGGGGATATAGTTCAAACATGCGATTCAAGTCATTTATGACAAATGTAGCTAGGGACATAATGAAAAGAAAAAAAGAATATTCTATTAAGTTTAGTTATTATTTTTTTTTTCATTTTTTTCTTTTTGCAAGTGATAGGAATCGCATTATGCATAAATGAAGTGAAGTCATATAAAATAACACAGTAAGAGAAAGTATATGCCTTTGTACATTTTAAACATTTTTATAAGCATATATTTTCATGCCATTTATAGTTCCATTGTCTTGTTATTTGGTTCAAGTTTCACATTTTGTAAAAAGAGATGAATTTGGTTGGTTGAGTGATGGTTTGTTTAATGTTTAAGTGTTTAATTATTTAAATGTATGATGAAGTGTTCTGATTGGCTCGAAAATATTAAGCTAATGATTCATAAGGTGTGGTGAAACACAAATTAAATGTATTCCTTGAGAAGGCGAAGGCCGAGGTACCAGAGTGCAATAAAGAAGAAGTTTTTCACCAGCTACCTGCATGTCTGTGGCGTTCATAGTTTTTTTCATAAGCTAATCACCCTTAACATCCACATCCCACCCCCACCCCCCAGTAAAGAAACCACCATAAAAAACTTCTCCAAAGCCAACTTCATGCTACTCAAGTCAGAAGTGACAAACTTCATGACACCCATGCAGACGGGAACTGAAAGTTCAACTGCTGAATCCTACACTAAGGCACTGTACGAGCACATCCACTCATGCATGAATTGTGCCATCCCAAATAGAACCAAAATGCTCTCATCCAAAAAAAGGAAGCCAATCTGGTGGTCCCCTGCCATAAACAAACTTTACAACAAAAGAAACTTTTGCAGAAAAGAGGAAAATCCCAGGATGCAAAAAACTCCCTTACTAGCCTCAGTAAGAAACTGAGATGCCTCATAAAATCCTCCAAAGCTAGTTACGAAAATAAAATTGCCAAAGATTCCAAAGACAACCACAAAGCATTCTATAACTATGTCAAGAATCTAAATGGCAATGCTCAGATCTGCTCTGAGCTAAAACAGAATGGCATTAAATATATTGATCCGAAGGATATTGCCAATATCCTGGCAGATCGATTCAGTGCCAACTTCACCCCCCTCTCACCCCTAAATGGCCCATCTCAATACCGGAAGATTGCCAAATTCCAGTAATAACGGCCACACAGGTACAAAATGCACTCTCTAAAGCCAAGAATACAGCATCCATGGGACCAGATGACATCCTGGGCTGTGTACTACATGAACTACAATATGAACTGGCACCTCACCTAAGTGTCAAGTTTAATCATAGCCTCACCTCAGGTTTCGTGCCCACTGAGTGGCAGAGCTACAGTTATCCCAATCCACAAGGGGATCCACCTTGGATCCCGGAAACTACCGTCCCATCAGTCTGACAAGCCTTATCTGCAAGGCCATGGAGCGTATTATCATGGAACTTATAAACAAAGACATTGGCAACCTTCAAACACTGGACCCCACCCATTTTGGGTTTGTGAAGGGCCGATCTTGTCTCCTGAACCTGACTGACTTCTTTGAATCAGTCTCCAGAGCCATGGACAAGGGTAAGGTGGTCCACACAGCCTATCTAGACCTTGCCAAGGCCTTTGACACCACCCCCCACTCTGGAATCATAGATAAACTTACTAAGTTGGGCATTAATCCCTATGTCACCCAATGGGTTGCTAAATGGCTTACTGATAGAACCCACACTGTAAAAGTAGCCGACTCCAAATCCAGCTCCAGACAAGTGACAAGTGGAGTACCTCAGGGTTCAGTCCTGGGGTCGCTCTTGTTTGGCATCTACTTCTCTGAAGTACAGGTCAACACTAAGGGACTCTGGCTAACAAAGTTTGCAGATGACTGCAAACTGGGAGCCATTATTGAATCCCAAATGATGTGGATACTCTACAAAAGGGCCTTACAGAAACAGATGCTTGGTGCCAGAGCCATGGGCTCAAGCTCAATGCCAAGAAATGTATTGTTATCCCCTTTGGGAAAAACATGTATCCATGAATTACCATATAGGTGGCAGTACACTAAACACAGAAAGTGTGATAAGAGACTTAGGGACACAGGTGGACAGTGGTCTCACCTTCGATAACCACATCACCACAACAGTCAGGAAATCCTTCTATGTGGCACACCTCATCACGAAGGGCTTTTCATCCAGAAAAAGGAGGTCATTGTCCCACTGTACTCATCCCTCATTAGACCCATTATAGAATACAACGCCCCATTTGGCATGTACCTCTCAAGACATCTGCAACAACTGGAAGGCCTCAGAAATACCTCACTAAAAGAATCACAGGCCTAAAGCAGATGCCCTACGCTGACCGCCTTAAAAACTCCAGCTATACTCTGTCGCATATCGTCTACTCAGAGGCGATCTCTGCTTAACATACAAGGCCATGTCAAACCCAGAGCTGTTGGACATGCTACACTTAAAGAAATCCCAATCCCTCAGAGCTACACGCTCCAGGGATCTAAACCTTGTCATCACAATAAACAAAACATGCTGGAGGGACTCCCCAGACTCTGGAATAGATTGCCCATACATGTCAAGCAGAGTGCCTCTTTGGACCTCTTCAAGAGGAACCTTGACGATTGGATGGGAGAAAGGAAATTCACCCCAGGGATCACGTCAGTCGCCCTGCTAGACAGGGGTCCAGGAAAGTAAATGATGTGGGAAGAAATAGCCAGGGAATTGTTATGGCTAGGCTTGTATAGGCCCTAGGGCTGATAGCCTAGTACCAACCTATGAACCTATGAACTGCTTATCAAACGCTTTGCCCTCTCTACTTGAATCATTACAGCAATAACAACATTCCCTGCTCTACTTGAATTAATGACATCCCTTTTTACCCCCAAGCAACACTTCTCCTCTTGCTCTTTTCCTAACTGGCCCCATTCACAATTCTACCCCTGTTATGCATCTCTTGTATACCTAATTATATAACTTCAAAATACACCAATTTGAAACAGGCAACTTAAACAGAACCAATCCTACACCATGCTCTCTCGGTCATATGCTGTTACCACTATCCTCCTATACACGACTAATATCTTCCTTCCCCTCCTACATCATTTTATAACTTACTTCAATATATCTGTTGAACTCTTTACAAACCTATACAATTCTAAAATCTCCATTTCTATATAATTAAATTCTTTATGTATCTTGAACTACTTGCAAACCTTTCTTTACTGAAATGAAAGAACACTAAACTTCTTTACAATAATGTTTCTGTTATGTAGTATAAATCCATTTACTTCCTGCAAGATTTTATAGCTGGAACAATTATATAGACGTATAACTGATGTAAATACTTTACTGCATATACCTGTCTTGTATTTATGTTTACTGTTTCATGAGAAATGCAACTGTTGTTTTTCCGAGAACTGGCTGAAATTCACTTGTTAACATAAATGTACAGTGGTGGAGCTTTTCCCTCCCAGGTGTCCCCTGAAAATGGGCTCTCCCCAGTCGGACTTTCCTGATCAACAAAGACAAATAAATAAGTAATGAATAGGGCATATAAAATATTGCACAATAATTATAAGACTCAATCAGAGGCAGTGAGAAAAGATAGGGAAGAGAGATTGGGTAAGCAGTTTATTGGGGAACAATGGAAGGACATATGTACGGATTTCAGGTATGCAATAAAATCTAGAAGGTTTAGGATTTTTGCTTCAAGGTGTTTGCATTAGTATTTTTATACCCTGGGCAGACCCCACATTCTTTTTTACTCAGGTAGACAGCAAATGTTGGAGGTGTGATGGGGAAGAAAGAGGTAACTGGGAACATATGTTCTAGGAGTGTAATGAGTTGGCAGACTTTAGATATTATCTACAGAGTACTCTGTCAAGACATACTGGGTGAGCAAATAGGTGTAACTAAGGAAATTATTCTTCTGAGCTGGGACACAGGATATGAACTGCCCGGACATAGCAAGTCCTTCATAAGTTTAATTGTGGTGGCAACCAAAAAAGCAATTACTAGAAAATAGAAATCAACGTTTAAACCAACTGTGTTTGAAGTACTGAATATTTTAACAGTGATAAAAGAACTGGAAGTAGGATCGTTTGAAAAGGGAAGGAGTAAATTACATAGAAAAAATGTAAAAAGTTCAGAAGGAGGAGGAGTGAGGTTTAAGGGAAGTCAGGAAATGAGCAATTTATGTAATGTTGGACTAATGACAGTTATAAAAAGGAACATATGTCATATATGATGTATGTAACCGGAAACATGTTAATATGGTTTGTTTTGTTTTACATTTTGTTTTTAATTTCTCCAAGTCTTTTGGGTTTCTAATACCATGTTGGGAATGGACTCCATTCCTAAATCAAGGTATAATTAAAGTTCATGAAATTAGTACTGTTTCAATCTTTGATGTCAGCCAGAAGTGCTCTTCGCAGCACCCACAATGTGCCCAGTAATGACTCCTGTAATTTGTACAGAGTTACATGTATCAGTGATATATCTAAGTACGATTGTAAATTCTTTTTTTATTAGATCCATTGCTCCTACTACTACTGGAACTGTCTGGGTATCTTTCTTCCTCATTTCTGCCTGAAAATCCTAGTATTTTATGACTTTGTGTGTCTCTCTCTCTACTTGACACTGTAGTCACTGAGTTTAGCAATTTCAATAATCAGTGCTACTTTTATCTTCTTTTTATGGACTACTATATCAGGTTTTCTTGCATCTATTTTTGAACTGTTGGTAATGGATGACCCCATCTGATATAAACTTCATCATTTTCTATGATGCTTTGTGGCTCAAAGTTTCCAGAGTTTTTCAGCTACTTCAGTATTATAATGTTTGCACAATTCCCAATGCAATAATTTTGCTACATTATTATGCCTTTCAGTATACAGTCCTTCTGCCATTAGTATATCACAGCCAGAAACAAGATGTGCAACTGTTTCTAATTCTGTTTTACAAAGCCTACATGTATCTGTTTCTCCCACATGTAAAAGGGACTTTGTAAACCAACGTGTACATAGTCTTGAAATTATAGTTATGTACTTACCATAACTTGGCATCTGTGTTATCTGCAGTCACCATTCATCACGTTAGGGTCTTCAATCCAATATCAGATCCGAGCCGGCATACACAGACAAACAGCTTAGCTCAAGCTCCTCTCCTCCCATAATGCTCTGCTGCCCTCTAATCCCTCAGATCGAGTTTGCATAAGGAAAGAACACAGACCAAAACCAACTAATAGCAAAAAAAGGACCACCATAATCCAGCTAATCTCCCAGGAAGGGGACTGGTGGGTGGGACCGTGATGAATGGTGACTACAGATAACAGATCCCAAGTTATGGTAAGTACATAACTATAAATCTGATGTTATCTTAGTCACCATTCCTCACGTTAGGGTCAGAGTCCCCAGCTACCTAAATCTTGGGAGGCTTCAAGGAAGGACATGCCGAAGAACCGTGGAGCCAAAGGAAGCCCTTCCTCTAGAAATCAAATCCAACTAATACTGGGAAATGAATGTGTGAGGAGAAGACCACGTTGCTGCTGCACAAATGTCATTTAAAGACTGACGATCTGCAAACGCAGTTGAGGTAGGCACCGCTCTGGTGGAATGAGCCTTTACTGGTGCAGATAAAGGAACACCTTCTGAAGAGTAACTGAAAGAAATATATTGCGAAAGCCAGCGGAAGACAGTGACTTTCAAAATTCTTCTGCCCTTTCTATTCATAGAAAAGGCTACAAACAACTGGTCTGAACATCTAAACTCCTTAGTCCTATGTAGATAAAAACGAAGTTGATGATGAACATCCAAGGTGTGCAGGAAATATTCCCCTTAATTGGCATAGTTAGGAAAAAATACTGGAAGATGAATACATTAAGATTAGCTGTTGAAGCCACCTTGGGCATAAAAGATGGGTCTGGTTTCAGAGACACTCTGTCCTTATGGAAAATTAAGTAGGGTGGCTTAACTGTAAGAGCTTGCAGCTCCGAAACCCACTTCGCCAAAGTTACTGCCACCAAAAAGGCAGTCTTCCATGAAAGGAATTTGATATCACAAGATGCCGCCGGTTCAAAGGGTGGTTTTGTCAATGCCTGCAGCACCAAAGTTAAATCCCACGCAGGAGATGGATGCTTCACAGGAGGTCGCAAAAGAAAAACACCTTTTAAAAAAGCCTTGCAGAGGCAGGAAGAAAAGGTAGAATCATCACTAAGATGAAAATTTGAAATTGCTGCCAACTGAACCTTGATTGTGGAGAAACTGGCCCCCTCCTTAAAAAGAGAAGTCAAGAAGAGAAGGATCTCAAGAATGGAAGCTAAAAAGGGGTCCAGTTTCTTATTCTTTGCCGAAAAAGAAAACCCTCTTCCATTTACTAGTATAAACCTTCCTAGTGGAAGACCTCTGGGAAGCAAGGATAATATCCTTTACGGGTGAGGCTAGCCTGGACTTAGCCAAAATCACCGGAAGTGGATATACCACGCTGTCAAACGCAGGGTCTGAAAGTTTGAGAGTGGAAGCAGAGATAGATGGGGTAAAAGATCCGGAAATGGATCGAGCACCCAGGGTGGGTGTCTCAAGTGAGACCGTAGAAGGGGAAACCACACCTGCCGAAGCCAGAAGGGGGCAATGAGGATATTTGTTTCTTGAGGCATCTGGCTTTCTGAAGTACTCTGGAAATTAAAGGCAAAGCTAGAAAGGCATACAGGAGACCCGGAGGCCAATAGTGATTTCCCCTCTGGAGGATCAATGCAAAGAAGTTGTTGCATTTGTGGTTGAGAGGAGATGCAAACAGATCGGAGCTCGGCCATCCCCACTGACGGAAGATCTGTTGGGCCAGCACTGGATTCAGAGACCACTCGTGAGGGGTCAGAATAGCTCTGCTCAATTTGTCCACCAACACGTTGGATGCTCCAGGAATGTGCGTTGCAATGAGAAAGCGCCCAGTGGACATCGCTCATTCCCAGACCTTCATGACCTAGCGACAAAGCAGATAAAAACATGTGCCCCCCTGCTTGTTTATATACCAAACAACTGCCATGTTGTCTGATAGAACTGCAATCGTTCCCTGAGGGAGGCAATCCTGAAAAGCTTGCAATGACAGAAGGCCTGCTCTCATCTCCAGAACGTTGATGTGCAGTTGGTCTCTGAGGGCGACCATATCCCTTGGACCATCTCTCCCTGGAAATGTCCCCCCCACCCTATTAGGGAAGCGTCCGAGGTGACCGTCGCTGTGGGAACCAGTGGAGCGAACGACCTGCCCACTAGAAGGTCCGGTGAGTGAATCCACCACAAAAGTTGCTTTTGACACACTGGGATGAGACGAATGGTGAATGGCATGGGATGCAGCAACACTGACCACTGAACTGCAAAGGTCCACTGAAGAACTCTCATGTGGTATCGAGCCATTGGTACTAAGTAAATGGCAGCTGCCATGGACCCTAGAGCCCTGAGAACATGTGAAGCCGGAGGACATGTTTGCTCCAGCAGAACCTGAACCTGGGGGTGAATCAGAGACACCCGGCGAAGAGGGAGGGCTGTGATCTGCATGGTGGTATCCAACAGAGTGCCTATGAACTCCAGATATTGGGTAGGAATCAAGGAGGATTTGGCCATGTTCACCGTAATTCCCAACTGCTGGAACAGGGTAAGGTATGAATGTTGTCCAATAGTTGATGCTTTGTAGGGGCAATTAGAAGCCAATCGTCCAAATAGGTAATACCTGGATTCCCTGCAGCTGGAGATGAGCTGCCATCACTGCCATGCACTTGGTGAACACCCGGGGGGCTGAGATGAGGCCAAAAGGTAGGGGCCACAACTGAAAATGATAGGCTCCCAAGAGAAAGTGGAGAAACCTCCTGGACAGTCATGCCATCTTTATATGGTAGTACGCATCCTGGAGGGCCACTGAGCACATCCAGTCATTGCTGTGCAAAAGGAGCACAATTAACTGCACAGTGACCATCCGAAACTTTGACTTCTGCAAGGACAGGTTCATGCGACTGAGGTCCATAATAGGATGTAGGTCCCCTGTTCTCTTTGGAATTAAAAAGAAGTGGGAATAAGTGCCAGGTCCTCTTTGCCCTGCGTGGACCTCCTGGATGGCTCTTTTTTGAAGAAGGTTCGCAACCTCCTGTTGGGCCAACTCTTTCTGACTGGGTGGCACATCTGGAAGAGTTCTGGATTTCGGGATAACTTCCGAAAAGGGAATGCAATAGCCCCTGGATATAATTGTTGGCACCCACTGATCATTTGTTACGCTTGCCCTGGCTAGAGGGTGCAAAGATAACCAACTGCCTCCAGGGAAAGACAGTCAGGCAACGTCTCAGGGATGCTGAAAAGGTTTCTCAGAGAAGGGCTCCCTGGAACCTTGATTCTGCGGGCCTCCTCTACCCTTAGGGTGACATCTACCATTGAAACCTCCTCCCCGTCCCCTGGAAGAAGAATCATCCTGAACATCCTGGAAGAAAGACTGTGCCTTCTGAAACCACATTTTCTTATTCCCCTTCTGGGTCTTAGAAAAGGACTTTACAATGTCTTCCCTACTTGTTCACTGCGGGTTAATGTCTCTTTCACGGTGGAACCAAAGAGAGTGGAACCATCAAAGGGGGCATTGATAAATGACGTTTTGAAGGCTTCTGCAAACCTGCTTAGGTGCAGCCAGGCATGATGCCTAATGGCGATGCCTGAACCCACCACCCCTGAGGATCCTTTCACAGCATTGGAAATTAGCCTCATGGACGAATTCGCAACTGAATGAAGGGTTGACAGCTTAGGAGAAATCACCTTAAATTCTTCCTCAGACATGGACCCAGAAAGGGAAGTTGACAGTTCCTTTATCAAATCCCTCTGGAGATGGGTGAAATGCACAAGATAATTTAAGACTCGCAGGCTAAAGGAAGCCGAAGCGAACACCCACTTTCCCAATCTGCCCAGAGCTCTCGATTCGTGATTGGGAGGGTGGACAGAAGAACTCTGTTCTGCCAATTCCTTTTTGGTGGCAGCGGCCACCACAGTAGCATCAACCGGGACCGCTTTGGGCCAAAAGGTTTTATCCACTGGGGGACTGAGAAATTTGTCTGCTTTCTTAGGCACTGACTCCACAGTATCTGGCTCCTTCGAAGTCCTGCTGGCCACGAGATTAATAAGATGATCAGCAGGGGGGGGGACACCCAAAAGGTAGATGGGCCCATACTGAAAGCCTCCAGAAATACAGTTTCCTCAGAAGACGGGGATTTGGCAGACCAACTGCCTTTGGCCTTGAGGATCTCGAGTACGTCTCCAAAGGAGACGTCCTCTGGCTGAGATCTTGGGGACCTGTCCCCTTCATCAGCATCCGGATCCCCGGTTAAGGACTCCATGAGGGAGTCTAGATGGCTCCTCTTACATGTCCTCTTCCTGGGAACTTCCTCTGCCAGAGGCTGTAGGGAAGACTCAGAAGAGGAGGGGACCCCTAATGGGGCAGGCACCCCCCTGGAGGCTAGACTGGATGGGCTGATCGGAAGCAGGATGACCAAGTCCATTCAGATACTTTGGCTGGGTAAGATGACCGCGTGCAGGGGAGGCATCGCTGAAAGCACAGAAAGATCTTTTCGCCACCCAGAAAGCGGAAGGACTGCAGGAGGTCCCGTCCCCCTCTCCTGCCGATAACACCCTAGCAGAAGAGAAGGTAGACCCCTCGGCACTCCCGCTATGCCGGACAGCACCGGGCCAGAGCTGTTGAAAGCCGAAGCGCCCAGGGGAAGAGACTGGTCCAAAAAGCCTGGACCCAAATCCAACCCCAAGGACCCCGGGTCAACAGCTCTGCCCGGAGGGATGGTCTGTCCTGGAGGGGGTAGGAGCAGCACCAACCACCAATCCCGATGGGGTAGGGCCCAAACTGGACCCCGACACTCCCCTGGCCTCCACTCTGCTCATCAATCCCTGAGAATCCAAGCCAATGGTCGGATGAGAAGCGGTTAAATGGGAAGTGGGAGATTGGGTTCCCGACCTTTGGGCTGGGGAAGCCAGAATCCCCAACTCCCATCTGAGCTTTCAGAAAAGCCTGCATCATCCTGTCCATATCCATAGGAAAGGCAATCCTGGAAGATCAGGAGGATATGGAGGACCTGCTGGGAGAGCCTGAGGGTCTCCTCTTGTGCTCCCTAGAGTGAGACCTACTAGAGAAGAAAAGGCCTGCACTGAAATCAAGGGATCCAAGGGAAGGTCCTCCACTACAATTGGCTCTGGCACGACTCTCAGGTCCCACCTACTCAGAGCCAACATTAATGACGGGTCCGAAGTAACAGCCCACAAATCAGTCGGATCCGTGGGCAAAGCTCCTACCCTCGGATCCAAAGGTCTCGAATCCAGAGCCTTGGATCCAGGAGAGGGAGCTGAAGGTGTCAGATCCGAAGGCTTTGGATCCAAACGTTTGGATCCAGGAGTAGACTCCCTGGAAGATCTGGGACCAGAGGATCTCGGATCCGAAACAGCCCTGGCTGGAGCCGGATCCACGGACTTAGGATCTGACAGACTGGGACATTTGGACGGGGCCCCCTCCACAGGAATCCTCTTCATCGCCCCTGAGGAGCCCGCCTTGGCCGGGGAACTAGTGACCAAGGGGCCTCCCTTCACCAAAAGTTTGATCAGTAACTTATTCTGGCGGTTGACCAAAGCTCTAGGGTTGAAGGTGGCACAAATGCTGCACTCCACCTCGAGGTGGTCACTGCCGAGACAATACAGACACTCCTCGTGTGAGTCGGAAATAGGCATTTGCTGGCCACACGACGAGGAGCATCTCTTAAACCCCAAGGGTTTATCTGACATCACCGAAACCTAGGGAAAAACCTACTCGTCGTCCAAAAACAAGCCCTAATTCAGAAACCCAACACAAAACTGTCCAAAACACTCACTAACTACTTAGACACCTGAAAAGAAACTACTTTACCTAGACCAAACACAGTACACTATAACACCAGCAAGCCCACAAAAAGGGTACCAAAAAAAAGACTACATAACCAAGCCAGGAGAGGATAGAAAAGGGAAGATAACTATCATGAACAAAATAAAATAAAGGAATTAACCTAAACAAACAGAAGTCCCAAAGGTAACACTTACTGCGAAGAGGAGCTGAGCAATCTGGGTCTGTCTTACTGAAGCAGCAAACGAGATCTGAGGGATTAGATGGCAGTAGAGCATTATGGGAGGGGAGGAGCATGAGCTAAGCTGTTTGTCTGTGTATGCCGATTCAGATCCGATATCAGATCCAAAACCTAATGTGAGGAATGGTGACTAAGATAACATCAGATGTTAAGTTGTCTATCTCGCCTTCATTCTTGCTGGTTGGGTTCGGAGCCGATCCTCGGCTCTGACTCGGCCATCTTCAAAAGCTCGAGAGCTGCTTACTGGCTCGAGGCCCCCCTATATCCCATGATGCCTGGCGCTAGATACCCAGATCTCGTTTGCCGCTTCTGCTACAAGGTTGTGTTTACTGGCTCAGGTCGCAATTTTCACTTTATTGATATATATATAGAGAACTTTTGTATATTATTAAAGTTAGTTGTTAGAATACTTAGTGTTCATACATAGCTGTAGTATTTGTTGGTGTTTAGTCTTCCCCCTTGAAAACTCGCTTTCTTCTTAGAGAGTTTTCCCCTCCCCCGTTTACTTCTTAAGGTAGTCGTTTTAGTTAGAGGCTTATCCTTGTTTCTTTTTTTTAAGGTATAAAAATTATTTCTCTAGAAATTGTGGCAGTTAGTAGGTTTGTTTACCCTTTCCTCTAGTATAGAGTGTATGTGTGCTGTTAAGGTGTGGTAACTTGTGGGCAGTGTGTTTTTTTCTAGTTACCTACTTCCCTTTGTACTTTTTATTTGTAATTTGATATTTCCTTACAGGAATGTCTAAAGACACGAAACTGTCTGGATTCATGAAGTGTGACTCATGCTGTCAGAAAATGTCACTGACAGATGGTCACACTTCTTGTGTCTATTGCTTGGGCGCCCTACACCTGCAGGACTCTTGTTCGGTGTGCCACGCCTTTAGTCCAAGAGTCCTGCAGGAGTGTAAGAATAAGCTTATCCTTAGGGGTTTGCTTAAACCTGAAGGATCACCGGCCGAGTCTCAGTCAGTGAAACCTTCCAAGCCATCGAAGCCACCGGCTCCCAGTTCGGAGCCGTCATCGGGTGTGGCGTCTGCATCAACTTCAGTTCCGGCTGGAACCGAAGTACCTATCTCCCAGCCAACTTCGGTTCCGACTGGAACCGAAGTACCTATCTCCCAGTCGGCCCAGACTCTACTGTCGGAACCGTCAGGGAGTCGAAAACGCTCTAGATCGCCATCCTTAGAGTCGATACACTCAGCTCCGGGGTCGCCTTTGTTGCAGTCGGAGCGAAGTCATCGATCCCACTCTTCTCGGTCGTCTAGGCTATCTGACCATGATTTGGACAGAGTGGTGAGCAGGCTTTTAAAATCGCAGGCCCTGGCTAAAATGTTATCCAGCCCCCCTCATCAGGGTTCGGCTACATCTGTCTCTACAGTAGTTCCTCCTTCGACTCATTCCTTGAGCTCGGAGCCGGAGCTTGCTAGGGCTGGGACCGTGAGACCATCGGCACCGATACCTACCCTTTCGGTTCCGTCGTCGGCTCCGATCTCTTCCATGGTGCCGTCCTTGGAGGGATCCGGGCACCGGGACTCCCTCGTCGGCTCCGAGGGGGCGAGTGGCATCGGACCCTTGTCCGACCCCATTCTCCTCTCGGAGCTTCAGAGCAGGTGAGTTCGGCTCCTACATCGGCTTTGGAGCCGTCTCTCTCGGTGCCGGGAAGGATTCCAGTCTCTTCGGAGCTGGAGCCTTCTCCGATATTGGGAAGAGGCGCCTTTGAGGTCATGAGGAGTGTGCTGGCATCTGAGTCAGCCTCACGGTCAGCCTCATCGGCTCCTCCCCCCATGGTGCCTGCTCCTGTATCTGCCCCTCCTCCAGACCCCAAGCGTGGGGAACAAGCGCTCCAGGGCACCCCATTGGGTGTATCTTCCTTTTCCGAGGCCTCCCCTGTTCATTCAGAGGAGCCCCCCTCGAAAGAGGAAATGCAAGAGGAAGCATGTTGACTCCCCTGAGTCTGTCACTTCAGATACTGACTTGGAGGATTCGGAAGGGTCCCCGAGATCCCCCTCGTAGGATGTCTCTTTCTCAGACATCCTTGAGATACTTAGGCAGTGGGGGAACTGGACTACCCTTAACCCTTCAGAGGATGAGTCAGTATTCCTGGACACGTTTGGTTCCCGACCCTCCACCTCCTGGGTGTCTCCGCCATTCGATCCACTGATGTCTGTGGTGGCTTGGAAGGTGTGGTCAGCCCCAGACACAGTGGAACCAACCCCCCGAAGACCCGCAAAATTTATTACTGCACCACAAGACAAATATTTCTGACGAAGGGTGTTCCCGTTGATGCCATGGTGGTAGCAGCGGCCACAAAAAAGGAGTTGGCTGAAACTTCTTCGTCTGTTCATCCCCCTAATAAGGAATCTAGGATGATGGACAAATATGGGAAGCGGATGTTTGCATCAGCGACCTTCTCCATGAGGTCGCTGAACTATTTGTGCCACTTTACCCGCCTTCAAAGGGATCTCCTTAAAGAACTATGAGATACCCTTCAAGATCCATCAGCTGCGGGGGTCCAGGCTAAGGTTACCTCCCAGCTGGCGACTCTTAATTCGGTAGTAAACTCCTCCATGCAGCTCATCTCTTACGCAGTCGATGGTGCGAGTAGGGCCGCAGGCACAGGCGTGGCCTTGAGGAGGCATGCCTGGATGCGGTTATGTAACTTTGCAGAACCCTTCAGGGCGTCTTTCACAAACGCCCCCTTTGATGGTTCTGCTCTTTCTGGACCACAGGTGAAGGATATCCTTACCAGGTGTGAGCAGGAAGGCAAAACTCTCTCTGCTGTGGGAGTCCGTTTTTCCACTCCTCCAAGACCGTATCCCAAGGGTCAGAAGAGTGGGAAGATGTGGTTCCGGAAACCCCAGGGAGCCTTGCCTGCCACACGTGGAGAGTTCCCCTCCAGGGGCAGAGGAGGGAAAGTACAGTTTTGTACCTACCATAAATGTAGATGTTCGAGGATCCACATTGCTGCAGTCCTAACTATTGGGGTAGTCCGCTGTCCAGTCGGCCCGAATACCAAAGTATATGGCTGACGTCGGTCAAGGCGCATTAGACTGACGTCAGTACGTCAGGGTACTAATGCGCATGACCGACGTCATATCCTCAGTCTTTTCTTGCCCCAGATGTCAGAAGACCCTAAAAAGACAAGGCCAATACCAAAAACTGCAAACATACCTGCACCAAAAATATGTACAATATATACAAAAGTACCAGAATATAACCTCACCTACACAACCACCCCTAAACACAGAGGGGAAGGAGGGAGGGCAAATTGGACTGCAGCAATGTGGATCCTCGAACATCTACATTTATGGTAGGTACAAAACTGTACTATGTTCTTCATTCCACATTGCTGCAGTCCTAACTATTGGGTAGAATCCCAAAGCAGAGGTAAGGGAGGCTGGCAAATCATAAGGAAACAGGAGCTGACAACATGCCTTGCAAAATAGCTGTGGCAAAACCAGCCCTAGACTTAGAGTAGAGAGGAAGGTGATAATGCTTAGAGAAAGTATGCACTGAACTCCAAGTAGCTGCCTCCAAAATATCCTTAGTTGCCACCCCTTAGAAATGCTGTTGAAGTGGCAGTAGCCCTAGTGGAATGAGGCCTAATCCCAGCTGGAATCTCCTTGCCATGATGGGAATAACAAAATGCAATGCAAAACCCAATCCACCTAGAAATAGTTTGTTTTGACACAGGCTTGCCCTGAACTCAAAGCAAAAGAAACAAACAACTGCTGAGACTGCCTAAAATCCTTAGTCCTGCTTAAATAATAACGCAATTGCCTGTGTACATCTAAAGTGTGCAAAATCTTTTCCCCTTTATTTTGGGGATCTGCATAAAAAGTAGGCAAATGAATAGTTTGGTTTAAAGCCACACTAGAAACCACCTTAGGCATAAAGGATGGATTAGTACGTAATGATACCCTATCCTTATGAAAAATCAAAAAAGGCTCAACCGCCATAAGGGCCTGCAACTCAGAAACCCTTCTTGCAGAAGTAATGGCCAACAAAAAAGCAGTCTTCCATGACAAGTATTTCAAGTCAGCAGTAGCCGCAGGCTCAAAAGGTTGTAGAGTAAGTTTCTCCAACACAAAATTGAGATCCCAAGTAGGAGTAGGAGCTCTACGTGGGGGTCTTAAATTCTTTGCCCCTCTAAGAAATTGCTTGAACAAAGGATGCGAAAACAATGGTGGATCACAATCATAGTGAGCTGAAATTGCTGCAGCATGAATCTTAATGGAAGAGAAAGACAAACCTTTGTCCAATAACTCAGTAAGATATTGAAGAGCCACATTCAAATTAGGCTCAGAAATCTCCAAATTGTTTGCTGCACTCCAAAATAAAAATCTCTTCCATTTTTCTGCGTACACCTTCCTTGTACTAGGTCTTCTGGCTTCCATAATCACATTTAAAACTTGTTGAGGAAGTTGAGACCTGCTGTGTTTCAAAACAGAATATGCCAGGCTGTTAGATGAAGAGAGTGGAGCTTGACATTGAGCAGGTGACCGTCCCTCTGAGACAACAGGTGTGGAATCACAGGTAAAGGCCATGGAGGCTTCCTTACCAGACTCCTCAGTAATGGGTACCAGTGTTGCGAGGCCAATCTGGAGCTATTAAAATCATCCTTGGCTTGTCTTGTCTGACCTTTAGGAGCACCTTTGGGAGAAGAGGCAGAGGTGGAAAGGCATACACATGAAGATTTTTCCAACTGAAAGAAAGAGCATCCACTTTCCAAGCTGTGTGATGAAACCTCTTTGTGCAAAACTTTGGCAGCTGGTGGTTTAGTGGAGAAGCGAACAGATCTATGTCTGGAGTTCCCCATGACACTGTCAATTTTGAAATACATGAAGATCCAGTTTCCACTCGTGGGGATCCATGATTTGTCTGCTTAACACATCTGCTAAGGAGTTCTGTGCTCCTGGCAGAAACCTTGCCTGAAGAGTTAGTTGCAAGCTGAGCGCAGTCTCCCATAAAATCATTGCTTGCCTGCACAACGGGTAAGAATGTGTTCCCCCTTGTTTGTTGATGTACCACATGACAGTTGTGTTGTCTGTTAGAATCAACACCTGCCCTGGAAGAAGTAACTTCTTGAAAGCCATTAATGCAAACTGGACTGCTAACATCTCTTTCATGTTGATATGTAGATGCTGTAGTCTGGCAGGCCACTTGTCTTGTATCCACTTTCCATTTAGATGAGCTCCCAAGCAATGTCTGAGGCATCTGTCGTTAGAATCTGACTTGCCTCTGGCGGGTCACAGAGAGTCCCTTGTTTAGGTGACATTCCTGAGCCCACCACAAAAATTCCTTTTGAATGCAAGGTATTATTTGAATGACAGTGTCCAAATCCTGGCAGTGCTGTGTCCATATATTTTGAGATACCATTGCAGCTTCCTCATATGCAGTTTGGCATTGGGAAGCACCAGAATACAAGATGCCATGAACCCTAAGGCTTGAAGGACTGTCCTTGCAGTCAGCCCGGACTGAAGAGATAGGTGATGGAAGTAACTGGAAAGATTCTTTTGTTTGTCCGGGGTTAAAAGGCCATCTGGGCTGCTGTATTCAGTCTCACACCCAGAAAGCACATGTCTTGAGAGGGTACTAGACTGGACTTTATTTCGTTCACAGAATACCCTAGGCATCTTAGCACTGCTATCACATATTCCAAATGCTGTAAAAGGTCTTCCTTTTCTTGAGCCAGAATCAGGCAGTCGTCCAAGTAAGGATAGATTTGAATTCCTTTTAGTCTGAAGTAAGCTATCACTGGAGCCAGAACCTTTGTGAATACTCTGGGCGCAGTAGATAAGCCAAAGGGCAATGCAGAGAACTGATAATGAAAATTTCCAGCTCGAAAACGCAGATACTTCCTGCAACTTAATCTGATAGGCACATGAAGGTAAGCTTCCTTGAGATCTAAAGTTACCATCCAGTGATCTTTGCCCAGCAGAGGTAAAAGCTGTTGTAACGTCAACATTTTGAACTTGGGAATGTCCAGATAAGTGTTGAGGATAGATAAATCCAAAATTGGTCTCCACATGTTCCCCTTCTTTGATACTAGGAACAGGTGAGAATAAAATCCTAGGCCCCTTTCTGGCACAGGAACTGGCTGAATGGCCCCTATTTGGAGCAACAGAGAAATTTGCTTGTGAGCCTCTTGTCTTTGTAGAGGAGGAATGTCTGGCATGCCTTTGAAAGGAGGCAAGGTATGGAAATAAAACCTGTAACCGTGGTGAATGATATCCAGAACCCATCTGTCCTGGGTAATTAAATCCCAATTTTATTTGAAAAGAGACAGCCTTCCTCCCAAAGGTGCTGCCAGGCGAGAATGTACTGGCAGCTGAAAAGGCAGGTCATTGGGTCTGTTTACGAAAGGACTGGCCCCTACCCTCACCAGAAGTCTGAGCAGGTGAACTCCCTGTTCTAGGCCTAAAAGAACCTTGAGCTCTGCCCCTACCACGTCTAGACCTACCCCTAGACTGGGAATCATAAGCAGGATATGTCCATCCCTTAGTAGGCCAATTTCTACTAAACTTTGGAGGCTGCACCTGCAAAAAATCCTTAACAGTTTGCATAGACTTAGCCTTGTCCTCCATTTTCTTTAAAACTGCTTCCACAGGCGAACCAAACAACACATCAGACTGTAAAGGAGCATCCAAAATCCTTGTCTTAACATGCTCAGCTAAATTCTGATCTCTCAACCAGGCGTGCCTCTGAAGAACAGAACCAGTGGCAGCCACCCTCGAGGAGGCCTGCACAGCATCAAAACCACACTGCAAGGAATGCTTTCCCACCTGTTCAGACACATGAACTAAATCCTGCAACTCTTTACACTCAATACCTTCAGCCAGAGCATCCACCTTAGACTTCAATTGTGAAAGGAGATAATTCTGATATTTTAACATATGAAACTGACAATTCAACGCCCTCATGGCTAAAGTGGAAGAAGTATACACTTTCTTTCCCCATCTATCCAAAGCCCTTGCCTCTTTATCAGGAGGAACAGGATTTTTAACAACAGAAGCCTTCACACCTTTAGGCCCCTGAGAGACAGTTTCGGGTCTGCCCTAGGACTCTTAAAAGATACTTATGAGCCTCAGGCACCCTATAGTACCTATCCGGTTTAACTGGGGCAGGAGGCAAAGAATCAGGATTCAGGGAAGCCTCTGCAAAAACATCTTCTACCACATTCAGAACAGGAGGTATAGCTAAAGGCCTATGCTGGGGTAAAAACAAGAATTCCCTAAGCCTCTTCCTGGAATCAGAGAAATCTTGACCTTCCCATTTAAAATGCTCCCTCATGGAATGCAGAGTCTCTGAGAATGAAAAATCCTCAGGAGGCGAAGCTGAAGGAGTAGAATCATCCACATCAGAATCAGAATAAGGAGGAAACTCCTGCAAGTCTTCAGCCGAAGACTCAGAAGCCTCCGAACATTGCTCAAAACTGCAAACTCAGGTTCCACCCTAGGCCTCTTATCAGGAGGGGGCATAGAACCTCTAATCATAGTAATCAAATCCTCTGCCATTTTTAGCATATGCTTCTTAGGCAAAGACCCTGAAACACTCGGAGAAACCCCCACTGAAGCTAAACTAGGCCTGCCTCTTAAAGAAGCCTTGGAAACAGAAGGGGAGGCCCTAACCACCTTAGGAAGAGAGGGAAGAACAGCCACCTGAGAAGCCCCTTCAGCCTGGCCTACTTCCTGAGAGGACACATCCTGTAACAGTAAAGTCTCTCCCTGAGACTCCAAAGAAACTCCTGGCAAAACCTCCGGCTCCACTGAGCCTTCTAAAGAACCGATGTCCGGGACTGTCGGTTCCTCCACTCTAGGCTTTGCTGCTTTATCCTTGCGCTTTTTGGCCGAAGCGGGCGTCGGAGCATCCGACGGCATTTTATAATTACGCTTCCCAAAAACTAACCTGGCACAGTCTAACCTTCTCTTAATAGTGCGTTTGTTAAATCTAGCACAAGAGCGGCATCCAACAACGTCGTGCTCAGGCCCCAAACAAGGTATACACAAAGTATGGTAATCCCTATGAGGTATCTGTTTCCCACAAGAAATACAGTTATTCACTTTTTCTGACATCTGGTTAAATACTGAGGCAAGAAAAAACCAAAATATTCCCCAACGGGGTACTTAGCCAACTTTGATTCGGTCTGAAACTCTGACTTCAGAAACTTTCAGAACGCCAACCTGCACTCGCAAAACTGCTTCTGCATCGGACCATGCGGCAAAAAAGACTGAGGATATGACGTCGGTCATGCGCATTAGTACCCTGACGTACTGACGTCAGTCTAATGCGCCTTGACCGACGTCAGCCATATACTTTGGTATTCGGGCCGACTGGACAGCGGACTACCCCAATAGTTAGGACTGCAGCAATGTGGAATGAAGAACATCAACAATAGACACCGCCCTCGGGGCAGAGGGGGTCTGCAAAATCAGGGCCAAAGAGAATCTGTCTCTGACAAGCCCTTCCAGCATCCCTGAGGTGCTGCCCGGCTGTCCACCTTCGGAGGCAGTCGGGGGAAGATTATCGCTATACCCAAAAGCCTGGCAAAGTATAACACAAGACAAATGGGCACTGTCTATCATATCCGAAGGCTACAAGATCCCCTTCCTTCGCACTCCCTACATTCCCAACAAATCCCTTCCAGATGTTCCACCCAATCTAAGGGATCAAGCAGTTCAAGAAATTTCAAAACTGCTAAGAAAAAGAGCCACCCAGCCAGTCCCAGCAGACCAGCAAGGATCCGGAATTTACTCAAGGTTCTTTTTGGTACCAAAAAAGACAGGGGACTGGACCCATTCTGGATCTCAGCAGACTAAACAGGTCTGTTCAAAGAACGAAGTTCCGGATGGTCACGCTACAGTCCATTTTACCCTTTCTGGGTCAGGACAATTGGATGTGCTCCATAGAGCTTTAGGATGCGTACTACCATATCAAAATGGACAGACGCTCCAGAAGATTCCTCCACTTCCGGCTGGGAGCCAGTCATTATCAGTTCAGAGCTCTGCCCTTTGGTCTCACCACAGCCCCCAGGGTGTTCACCAAATGTTTGGCAGTAGTTACCGCTCACCTGAGATGGCAAGGATTCCAGGTGTTTCCATATTTAGACGACTGGCTCCTTACTGCTACCACCAGACATCACCTGCTACAAGCCAGAAACTACACCATCCAAACTTGCTCCAAACTAGGCATCACAATAAATTTCGAAAAGTCTGCATTGTCGCCTTGTCAATCTATTACCTTTATAGGCACAAACTTAAATACAAAGGACATGTCAGCGAGACTTACATTAGACAGAGTGCTAGACATTCGCCGACATGTGCAGGTCTTATTAGGATGCAAAAAAATTCAGGCCAGATTCGTCCTAAAAACCTTGGGTCTCATGGCAGTGGCTATCATACTAGTTCCCCTTGCTCGTTTTCATATGAGGATTCTTCAGTGGATGCTGTTCACCCAATGGTCTTTCCAGCAACTTCCAATGTCTCACAAGATAATGATCACAGAGACATGCAAAAACCAACTTGCTTGGTGGATGGTTTGCCCATCAGTACCCCAGGGCAGACCTTTTGCTCTTCCTCCTCCAATGGCTACGGTGACCACAGATGCCTCCCTGATCGGGTGGGGGGGCATTTTCAGGGCAGAACAGTCCAAGGCACCTGGCAGCCTCACGAGTACCATCTGCATATCAATGTCTTGGAGATGAGGGCCGTGCTTTTGGCATTGCAAGCTATTCACAACTCTCTTCCTACCGTGGCCATTGCAATTCAAACAGACAATATGTCAGTAGTGTGGTACATCAACAACCAGGGCGGAACCAGGTCCTATCCCCTATGTCGAGAAGCACTCAGACTCTGGCAGTGGGCGATCTCTTCCCAACGGTTTCTGATAGCAGCGCACATCCCTGGGAAGTCCAACGTTATAGCGGACAGGCTGAGCAGAGCAATTCTCATGCCTCACGAGTGGTCTCTCAATCAGAAAGTGGCGGACCAAATCTTCTGCAAATGGGGTCAGCCTTGCTGCGACCTTTTTGCCACCCCCTTCAACAGCAAGTGCAACAATTTCTTCTCTCTCCTCCCTCTTCCCGGACACTCCCCCACAGACGCTCTAGTTCAAGATTGGCCTCAGGGACTTCTTTATGCATTCCCTCCATTCCCCCTAATTCCCAAATTGATACAGAAAGCTACCACATTGGGATGCAAGATGATCCTCACTGCCCCTTACTGGCCTCGACAAATTTGGTTCCCGTTCCTGCATCATTACCTTCTGGAGCAGCCCTGGACCCTGGACCCAGTTCCGGACCTCCTGATCCATCAATCGGGCGGGCTGCACCAATCCTTCAATCTATTCAGCTCACTGCTTGGTTGCTCCACTTCCGACCTTAGCCAGGCTTCCGAACATCTCCCACTCGGTGCGTGAAATCATCTTATCATTGCACAAGTCTACCACTAGAAAGACTTATGCTAGTAAGTGGAAACGTTTCTCTTTCTGGGCCGAGGCTAGGAATATAGATCCCTTTGCAGCCCCTGTGCACCATATTCTGTATTTTTTAGCGGAACTTTTTCGTGCTGGATCTTCTTCTGCCACGATTAGACTGCAGTTAGCTGCAATTTCAAACTTTTATACAGGTCTATCGGACACTAGTATTATGTCCCATAAGCTTTGTAAAGCTTTTCTCAAAGGGACTACTTTACTCAGGCCCCCAGTGAGAGATCCCCCACCTCCGTGGGATCTAAATTTGATCTTAGCTTCCCTGATACTGCCCCCCTTTGAACCGGCAGCTTCTTGTTCCTTGAAGTTTCTTTCTTGGAAAACCCTTTTTCTGGTTGCAATTACTTCAGCCAGAAGAGTTTCTGAGCTTCAGGCCCTTTGTGTTCGCCCTCCTTATCTAGTTTTCCACAATGACAGAGTGTCTCTCAGGACTAATCTTTCCTTCCTTCCAAAGGTTTCTTCTGACAATAATTTGAATCAGTCTATTGATCTGCCTGTGTTTTTTCCAAATTATTCCAACAAGGCGGAATACAAATTGCATCAGTTAGATGTTCATAGACAGTTACGCTTTTACTTGCATAGAACTAAGCAAATAAGAAAATCAGACCAGCTGTTCCTGTCCTATGCTGAGGGCAAACAAGGTCTACCTGTGTCGAAAGTAACCCTCTCTAGGTGGTTGACATCTATCATTACATTTACATATCAGTTAAGGGGTAAAGAGCTTCCTGCTAAACCGAAAGGTCACTCCACTAGAGCTCTAGCTACTTCAGTGGCTTTTCAGACAAGATTGCCAATGGAAACTATTTGTGCGGCAGCTACATGGGCCAATCCTGATACCTTCATTTCACATTATAAGCTGGACGTGGCCTCCAGGAGTAGAGCTGATTTTGGTTCCACTGTTCTGAAGAGTCTGTTCCGATGAGCCACCCAGGATTGAGGTGCTAGGGACGCTGCCCCAACCAGCAAGAATGAAGGCGAGATAGACAACTTAACATTAAGAAGTTATGTACCTACCATAACGTTCCATGTTAGTTGTCTTCTTCCCGCCTTCTTTCTTGCGACCCACCCTCCATCCCCCTATCCTAGTAGACCGAGAAGAGTTCATTATATTTTCTCTCACTGGCTGAGTCTTCTCTGGCTATTCCTTCTGACTAGTAGTCTCGACAGTAGGATTTATACATTCTAGGATAGGATTTCTGTATTATTATGTCTGCAGTTAGACTTACCAAACGAGATCTGGGTATCTAGCACCAGGCATCATGGGATATAGGGGGGCCTCGAGCCAGTAAGCAGCTCTCAAGCTTTTGAAGATGGCCGAGTCGGAGCCGAGGATCGGATCCGAACCAAACCAGCAAGAAAGAAGGCAAGAAGACAACTAACATGGAACGTTATGGTAGGTACATAACTTCTTAATCACCAATATTAACCTTTCATCTTTTGGTTTAAATTTACCTCTCCTTAACCATTCCTGCGTTCGATCCTAATCAACATGAGGATGTTCTAAGAGTTTCCTATACTTGCAACTATATTTATGTATTTAAAACAAACAAAGCACCCTATAACAGCTAAAGGCAGTCCTTGGATAAAATGTGAAAACTGAATACTTTTATTAGAGCTCTTGGATTTTATTCGTTTACCTGTTTGTTTCTATTAAAGGAGGAAGTGATTCTCATCGTGGTGGTTTTTCCAGGTTTTTATTCAGTATATTTATGTATTTCCACATTTCCTGCCTTCTCATCTGATCCTTCACCTTATATTCTTTCCTTTGTTTTTTGGCACATTCAGTTGCTATCTGATTTTTATCTACTTCCAGTCCCGCTTGACACCGATATGCTTCTGCTAAACTAAGCAGGGAAGTCATCTTAGATTTGTTCTCCTCGTGTTTGAAAACTTTCACTACATTTGGGTCTTGTGAGGTCAGCAGATATATATGCAGTCCCACTATTGCAGATCTATACATGTAATCAATTTTGATTAGGCCCATACCTCCTTCAGAACTGGAAATATATAGTCTTGGTGTGCACTGATTGAATCATTTGATGAACATGAAGCATCCTTCTTGTTTTCCTGTCCAAACTATCCAACACCTTTTGGGGCCAGTCAGTCACTCCAAAACTGAAAGTTACGATAGGAAGAGCAAATTGGTTTGCTTGGACTTTGTTCCTAGATGTCAATGCTGTTTTTAGTATTAATTTAAGACTTCTAAACTATTCCTTACCGAGTTTTATTCACATTTGTTCATGTTTTATTGTTGCTCCATCATCAATTCCCAAATATTTATACACTCCCTCTTGCTCAAGTTCTTTTATATCACTTTCGTGTCCCAAACTGATGTTTTTTTGGTGCTCCAGCTTTCCTGCTTTAAATGTTGCTTTTGCACATTTATCAAGACCAAATGACATTCTTTTATCATCTGAAAAGGTTTTGACCACTTGCAGGTGTGCATTCAGTTTCTCAACTGATGAACTATACAGTTTTAAATCATCTACAAAAAGAAGATGAGAAGTCTTTACAGTTTGTTGTTTTCTAGGAGCCAACTTACAGCCATGACCTAATTTGTTATGTAGATAGCTTAATGGTTTAAGGGCAAGAAAAAAACAGCAGCAGTGAAAGAGAGTAATCTCCCTTTGAATTTTTATCTCTGGAATAATAATCTGTCCTTTACCATGGCTTAACTGCAGAGTGGTTTGCCACTGTTTCATGGTCGCTGTGATGTAATCGATCAGTGTTGGGTGCCCTAATCTCATTCTCAACTCTACAGTCTCAACTAATAACCATCCTCCTTGATCTTCTCTCCTCCCTTGAATAGCCTGTCCTTATCTTTCTGTTCTAACCACTTTCTTACCACTTTCTACTTCTCACTCATCCTCTATCTTACTTGGAACTCTGACAAAATACTGTATTACTAATCCTTGTTTCATTCTTCCTTTGTTACCTACCTTGCTAACCTCTCCCTTTCTCCCCTCCTTTAGCTAGGTTATACAAACCTCGCTGCTCTCCTCATCTTTACCACGACACCCCTTGAACCACTCAAAACTCAACTAGCTACGCAATCGCGGAAATTAAGTTATAAGGAGCTCTGTTAGTCTAACGTACATTACAAGCTAAAGTATGTTATCTATAACCTATTAACTAATGAACAATGTTTTTCTGTAACATAATCTTTGTAAACTGACCTGCTAAAATGGTACCGTCTACCGGTACATCATCACACTGTGCCCCTATCTCAAAGTACTCTCCCAGCTCTAGTTCTACTATGCACAGCTGATAGCTAGCTACCTTTGTAAAAAAAAAAACTAAGTAGAAAATACAAAATAACTAACTCTGGACCTTCCTACCTTCTATTAGCCTCTACCCTTTCTCTCTCAACTAAGTTATACTTCTCTACTCTTTGTATCTGCTTATACAAGCTCACAAGCAACTAAGCTTACCCCTCACCTGTAATTACCCTGCCCTGTGGTCAGTTTTTCTGCATTCTCAATGATCTGCCACAAAAGTATTTACAGGTCTTTTCCCTTTGTTTCTGCATACCAGCTCAAAGACTTACCGACTGTTTATTTTTCTTTTGGCATATTGTTTAATTTTCTTTTGGCACATGACTCCAACCAGGTCCAGCGCACTCCATTCGCCCTCACTATGCTCAGGCTCACTCTGCTCTCCTACCCCACCCTCTTTCTCACCCACCTCGTAACCATACATTTAAAGCCCTAGATACCCCACCCACAATCTGCTCTCAACGAATCAGACTACTTCCCAACAAATGTACAGGAGAATTTTCAAAACTGTCTACTCCCCACAGCCTAAATTCTATTAAAGCAAACTCAGGAAATTTCTATCCCTCCCACACACAATATAATGTTCTACACCTCACAAAAGATTTTACTCTCATCCCCCATTTTATTCACAGCACTAGTATTCTTAAGCTTAGCCACAACACTTACAAATAAAACATCCATATCCAGCTACACTACAACATCTTCCACCAACATACCCCAAAACAAACCACTACTCCAATATCTTCCCTCAACTATTTTACTATCCTTTCCCCTACAACTCCAATAACAAAATAAAAAACAATGTTACCATCAAACCCCATTTTATTGCCCTAAATCCCAACTTGTGACATATGTAATTTTACATTTATACAAAAGTAATCAAACTGCAGTAACAAACTAGCATTAACGAACATTATACTTCACATATTCTGCTATATATCATACAACCTAAGCAACATTACATACATTATTCAGTTCCTGCCCCCCTTTTCTAAACAAAAAGCATCTTATAAACCATCACTTCCGACATAAGCAATCATACATTTATATAAATTGAAAACAAACCACACCAACACAATCCTACAGACAAGCATTTTACATCACAAACAACACTGACACACTCCCTGTTGCAAACATTATACATCACTTATAATCTACCCAATCATTTTCAGTCAAACATTACATAGCTCATTTAAGTCCTGCCTTCTTTTAAATCTCATTGCTCCCCTGTATCTATTGTTCCCACAATTCCCATTTTTTCCTATATAGTTTGCTCCTACCCTTTTCTAAAGATCTCAGTTCCATCTGTTTTATCTCTGTTACTACATTCACTACTTCTAATATAGCTGGTTTACATTTTGATTTCCATTTTCTAGTAATTGCTTATTTGGCAGCCACCATAATTAGACACAGCAAGGCCTTATTCTGTGTAGGCAATTCCGATTTTGTATCATAGCTCAAAAAATAATTTCCTTAATTACACCAATTTGCTCACCCAGTATGTCCAACAGAGTAGTCTGCAGGGAATCTTTAAAGTTTGCCAATTCATTACCATGTTCGAGCAATGCTCCTCAGCAACTGGAAAACAAATTAAGTACTATTATGCACAGACAGACAACAGTTAAGACAGAAGGACAGTACATCTCTGGCTGCATTTCCTGAACCTCTGCCTCCCACTGGAGCAGCAGGTCGGGGTGGCATCACGTCAGGTCATCATATTGATGCCTGCATTGTGCCCCTTTATGGGTGAACTAGACACCCTCATATGTCACATACAGGGACACCACACTGTCACAAAGCACACTTGTGTATACCTGTTATGGAGGGATGATGTGCATTTAGGAAACTGAATGTGATATAAAGGCATATAGGGTGGGACTGCCATGGCCCTACATACCTGCATGGTTACAGTACCATACTGAGGGAGGGCTTTCAAATTTGCAACTGCAGGTGACATCCTGGCAGATACAGTGGGAAATGTCATGGTCAGTAACACATGCATGGTACAGCTTAGCACATATACCTGCTGAATGACATGCCTTGTCCATCGGTATACAGGTACTAGCATGCAGGCTCCTGTCTAGAGAAATCTTGTCAGTGGCTAACTAACCAGCAGTACTTTTCTGGATGGTAGAGAAAGACTGTGAAGTCCAGTCTCTATGAAAACCAGAGGAGCTTTGTCCAGTTCTAAACATGTGTACTGCTTGAGTTTTTCACTGACAAGATTGCCTCCATTAGGTCCACTCTTCTTCTAGCTGTCCCCATGGGTGATGTAGTATGTCCTCCCTTTCCATTAACCTGGTCTTGGTCGGGAATTTGGTTGGTGTTTGATATTCCTGATTTTAATGGGTTCACTAATGTATTCTCCAGCTTGCAACTAAGAACTTGAGGGCTGGATCCATACTCATCTAAGATGGTTATGTCTAGTTTTGATGTGCTGGGCCTAGTAATTTATCAGATTCTGGTCACTTCTTTGACAGCTGGGGTATTTTCTTCAGCGTTGAATGAGGCGCTGGTTATCCCAACCCTCAAGAAACCATCCATAGCTCAGATCAACTTAAACTACTGCTCTATATATAACCTCCTTTTTCTAGAAAACATTATCGAAAAAGTTGTCAATAAGCAACTACAGACTTACTTTAAAGCTATAGACTTATGGATCCTTTCCAGTCAGGCTCTCATACTTGCCACAGTACTGAAACACCTCTTTTAAGACTTGTTAATGATCTCCCGATGGCAAGAGACCAGTGACATGTAACAGTGCTTGTCCTCCTGGATCTCTCTGCAACAACTGTCACAGTGGACCATGGCATCTTAAAACAACTACAGTCTTACTACAGTATTTCTGCTATTGGACTGTATGCCAATATTCTGCTCCGGACTTAATTCTTCCATTGTTAAACAGTTCTGACTGTGGAATACGGCAGGGTTCTACTTTGGGGCACTTCCACTAGAAGATTTATTAAGGGAAAGGGGTCTAGGATACTAATAACTAAGACGTTGATTCTCAGATCTACTTCTCCTTTCCCGAAAACATGATGGCTTGTATATACAGCTAGGCTGATGACCCTGAAGCCTTACATACTTGGGTCAATGAAAGATGAATAAAATTAACCACCACAAAAACAAGAGGCCTTGAATGTTCATGCAGGTCTGAGAGATTCCTCTGCCATGCCTTTGCTAAACTAAATTATATATGGTGAAAGAACCCTGAATTTGTTAGTAAAATGATCTTGGCATTATTCTTAAAATGAGGCTAACATTCCAGGACCAGGTGTCGGCTGTAATGATGTCATTTTGTTTCCATCTTAGAAATATATCCAGGTTAAGTATCTAATCAAGCAAATCTCTTGCTTGTTGTTCATGCCTTGGTCTCCTCCAGACTGTTCTAATGCCCTGTACCTAAGACTAACTAATAGTGAACTTGAGTGCCTGCAGATGGTTCAGAATTCTGCAACTAGGCCCCCATTACATTACATTATCAGCACATTATGCCTATTCTGCATAGTCTTCATTGCCTCCTAATTCATTACATGATTATCTAAGTTACATGATTATCTGTGAGATACTAGTATTAGTGTTTTTGTCCATTTATGACCTGTGCTTTTTTACCTAAGGGAGCTCATTGTGTTCTACTGCTCTAGCCAGGTACTCTGCTCAAACTCTGAGGGGCTGCTAGCAGTTCTGACAGTTAACCTTGAAATTTCAGGTTTCCAAGCTTTTTACTATCAAGCACCTTATATGCGAAACTCGCTACCTTAGTAGCTCTGAAAATATTCTTCCTTGGCTAGTTATAGACAGGCTTTAAAAACATACCTATTTGATTTAGCCTATATGTTCATAGTTAGCTACTAGGCATGCAGTCCAAGAAACTATTAAGGAGTCTAGCCCAAATTCCCAATTGCTTCAAATCATTGGCTGGTTAAGTGAATTGCTCAAGGTTAAGGCTACACAGCAGGCAAATGAAGGAGGACAGACTCAAACCCTGTACCACAGGAAGCAGATTGCTAAAAGCTCAGAGACTTAGCCCTCTGTGCTAACAGCCATAATACTATAATAGTGTAGACTGATGTTACATTTATTCGCTATGGTATCCTTAACTTATTTTTATTATTTTGTAATGGTGGCTTGACAAAAACTTGAGCTAGGGGAATAAGATCTGAAAGCAATATTTCACACACAGCATCAGATATGCATGCACTGTGAGAAATTAAACAAAGTTGTGCACATGGCAGCTCAGTTACAAATGGCTTGACAGCACTACAAATATGGCTACAGTTTTACTAGTGGAACACTACAAACCTTATTGTTCAATGGCTTATTTCTTCTGTTATTCGTCAGATCCAAGACAAATCACATTAACTGCATTACAAATGAAGCTGTATTTGTATAACAATAATGCACTCCGTTGTTCTATCCATTATACTATCTCACAACTCCACAGTGCATACTTCAGTTTTTATACTGATATAACAGATAAATCTATACAATGTATACGTACGAAACAACTAATCTTAACTCATTCCCTCCAATGGAGCTCTGAAAGCTTGCACTGTAACTTCCAATGGGAAGAGCTTAAACCTTTTGACAGAAATAAAGGATGTCAACACTTTAAACAAATGTTCACATCTCTGAAACCACAGGGGTCATTAAAGAAGTGCAAATGGCAAACTCTTCACATAAACTAATTTCTACAGTGGTAGTATTCTTTAAGCTCTAAGTTTTAGACTGTATTATTTAAGTCACAGTAAACACAGTAACTTATGTTTATAATATTTTGTAAGCAACTTACAATATCTCAAAAACTGCTCAAGTTACACGTATATGACACTAAGCAGTTCTGTCTGTGCTATTTGGTTGCCAAGATATTTAGAAAAACATGAAATTTCAGACAATATAAATAAATATTATATGAACAGCAATTAATTTATCTTTACCTGCACTAGACAGAGGTCAGATGTCAAATACAGTTGTTTTGCCACTGTGTAAGCTTTAATAATGAATGTTTTAATATTTTGTATGTAGCATTGTTTTGGACTTATTAATGCAAATATAAACAAGCAATATTTAATGCCTAGAGGCATCAGCAGGATGCAACAGCAAAAACACACAGAGCCGTCACCTGGATGTAATGAGTTAATTTGCCAAAACAAGACAGCTGTTATACAGTTAACATACAGGAAAAATGGGCAGCCAGAGCGGTATAAAGACAGCCTTTTTGTTATAATTGTGTAGTGCGTGGAGTGCCACGATTATGCTCTGAAATTGGGAAAAAGGTAAACCTGTTAAGGCCATCCCTAATATGATGCCCGATCTTAACAGTGCTTAAGGGTGTTTAACAAAACCTACTAACAAACACCCAAGATCTGTTAAGAGTGGGTCTTGCCTCAAGAACTAACAGCAGGGAGTACCAAGTGCCAAAGAACAAAGGCAGAACAAAAAAACAGCTTTAAAAAAGTGGTTACAACTTCAATTTGCCACGCTTTTAAAGAGAACGTGTTGTACAATAAAGTGTCTAATAGCTTTTATAGCAGTTACAGAGACACATAATTCGTTTGCTGTCTGACAGCACTAAGTAGATAAAACACTATACACTCCTACACTTTCTTCTGTAACTCAGAAGACAAAGCTCCTTGCATGAGAATTATGATCGTGTCTTCAACCATAACACGTTATGTTTTCTCGACATGGATACCAAGGTTCACCTCCAGTGCTTCAGGCTGAATTTCTTGACTTGCATGTCTTAAACATTTAATAAACTGGTTCTTTAGTACTCTAGTGCATTTAGTCATGTATTGGTAAGCTCAAACGATCATTGTGAAGACTCTCTTTTCTGTTGGGACTACCACAGAGTAGCATTGTTCACACAGGTAATTCCAATACTGTCTTATTTTACATCCCTCTCTCGATGGCTGTGCTTTGCACATTATGTAGTGAAAAGTGTCTAAAACACATTCTGACCCCTTTCACACCCTTAGATTTGCACAACTTGAATCTAGATACAGTCATAAAACACATACCTCTAGCAGCCTATTGTTTTCTCCACATTTCCTGCATGACTATTATCCAGGCAAGTCTGCGCTATCCTTGGTGGAGTAAAAAAAAAAAATATATACAATGAATAACTTTCCAAGTGGATGTCTCTTAAAAAGGACAAGTCTATTGTATCAACCTCATGACTAGATCAGTTTCCTTCTCTAAACAGGGGTATTAATACTGCCTGCTACTTTATATCTAACCTAGAAATTGTGTGAAGTAAAGGAAATTAGCAATAGGGCCATAGCCAGGATTTTTAGAATTGTACATAAGCTTGCAGAATGTAGTTGCCTCTCAGAGTGTAGCCCCCAACCCAACATAGTGTATGCTTTTGGATAGCATAACTTCTCAGAAATGAAAAAAAAAAAAAAAAACTAATGTTAACTATAGCTTTAAGCAAAATAAATAAAAATAGAAATTTTATACCTCTTTCTCTCTCTCTCTATATATTATATATATATATATATATATATATATATATATATATATATATATATATATATACACACATGTGTTTGTGTGTCTGTGTGTGTGTGTGTGTGTGTGTGTGTGTGTGTGTGTGTGTATATATATATATATATATATATACTGCGCTGTCGGCGAAGTCAGAGGAACCATATATATATGTATATATATGCATATATATATATATAGGTCTACTGCAAAGGATCGAAATTTAAGAACATTGATCTTCCGATCTTCAAAGACCAGAGGATCGAAATTTTAAAATATCAAACCAACTAAAAAAAAATCTAAAATGTGAAAACTTCTTATTTCATGTTTTTGCAGGGGTGGCAAGCCCCCCTGCAGCCCCCACAACCCTGCTACTTAAATATACCAACTCTGAGATCACATAACAGTAAAGAGAACAGTAAAGTTCCTGTTCTGCACTGTACAGCGATCTCCATTCACAAGGGTCAATATTTCAAAACTTTGATCATCTGGTCTTCACAGATCAGTTATTCGATGTTCTGAAATTTTGATCCTTTGAAAGGGACCCATACATTTATACAGATATATATATATATATATATATATATATATATATACACACACACACACACACACACACACACACACACACACTTATATGTATACACATATCTAACTTAATAAAACAAGTACACTAAATATGAATTTAAATTTAAAATCTAGCATATCTCATTACACAATATATATTCAAAGAAAAAGTATATGCCACAGTGTGCATGGTGTATACCTAACTAGACCATGATTAGCAACTAAGATTTATGGTACTTACGTATTATCGCAACCAGATTTTTCCCACTTGCATAATTCTTAATGTTTCTGACAGAAAAGGTTTATTAACCTGGAAAGGGGTGTGTACACAAGTCAGTTTTACTGTGTCACACAGGTTAGGAGGCAGGGAGAGGAATAAGCGCCAATTTTTTAACTCCTGCCTGGCGTGTCTCACTTTTGCGGTGAACTCCGCAGTGCCCTACTGCATCACAAATCCTGCTTTGTTGATTTCAAGCACGGCGAAGACAATTTAATGCATAATACACCGTCTGACTGTTCACGGCCAGTAGTCATCTGAAGTAAAGGTGCTTGCTACAAGTACTCAGTAAGGGGACATTGATTCCTCAGGGACTGCTGCTTTTCTCCCCTGCCTTGCTCCTGTGACCGGGGAGTTGAACTTTATCCCGCTTCCCACGCACACACAGCACCCAGTTACAACTACTGCCAACAGATGTTGTAAATGGTCAGTGATTCGCACACAAATGTAACAAAAGTAAGAATCAGACATTACAGTCTGTACATGTAATGACATTTAAAGTGTCAGCAATTCCAACATTGACAAGCAGCAGTCCTGTTTAGATGTCGGGAAAGGATGCACAACTGGAACGGGAAATCTGCCGTTCTGCCTGTTCACATGTGAAAAACAATCGGCAAGAACAGTAGTTAAGACTTTAACAAACCCTGCTTAGGTTACCACACATCTTGTCTGAGAAACATTAGGAAGTATGCGAGTGTGAAAAATCTGGTTGCGATAATACGCAAGTACCAGATTTATTTATATAAACAAAAGGTTTGTTTGTGTCTTTCAGCTTTTCCTGGTTAGGGGTCGCCACAGCAGAACTCTGGTCCGCTAATGATTGGCAGTAGATTTTTACGTACTGGCTTGCCGGGCCTAACACACAACCTTCAACGAAGGAGCACCCATTCACGCATGTCGCCACACAGAAGATGCTCTAACTGAGAATCAAACGGGCAACGTCTAACTGTGAGGCGACAACGCTACCATAAACAAAAGGTATGCTCACTAAAACATATATCTCCTAACTGTACTAATTCAAGAAACCCTATATATCAGTTACATTAAAGACTGTGTACTTAAGTGCTCACCGCAGCGTTTTTCATTTTTTGATAAATAAATGACTGATACAGGTTCAGAACCCCCTAGACCAGCAAAGTAGTTCATCAGCCATTGAGTCTTTAAATCTTTTTCTTTCTGAGAACTATACCCATTTCAGCCATTAAGAGTCTTTAAATCTTTTTCTTTCTGAGAACTACACCCATTAAATTACCCCTCTCTTGTCCTAAGTGCTTGCTTATGCCAAAAGTAGTATCTATCCCTGCTCAAGAGTCATGTTTGTGGACTCCATCACCCATGGAGTTTATTAGGCAAGCAGGAAATGGAAGTAAATCACCAGATCTTTCTTCTGTATCACACACACACACTGTATGCACAGCATGGGACAATTCAGATTAGCCAGTCCACCTACTACATGTCTTTGTAAGATAGGATAAACTCAGAGAAAACCCACATAAACACAATGAGGACATGTATACTCCACACAGAAGGAAACCCAGCTGAGAACTGAACCGAAGAACCGCTTGCTATAAGGCACAGATGCCACTCAATGTACCACTATGTTGCCACAAGGTAGTATGCATGGAATAAAATTCAGCACTGCAATAACTGGGAATGTCAACTCCATTCACTGTGTCAGGTCTTAGTATTAAATGCCTTAAACTGCATGCATACAATGTTCATATAATGGTGGCATAACAGTCAATGTATTTTACAGTCCTATGGCCACTACTGCTACAAAGGAAACAGCACAAATGGTAAGGTTTTGCAACACACTCCCTTTAGGAAGACTGCTGCTAGGTTTTCTATCTTCTGTCATAGTGAAGATGATTCTAGGCTCCATAACACAGAGGGAGAAAGCCCTACCTAACAATTAGATGATCCAAGGCTGAGTACTGGCTCATGTGCTGGAGAAGCCAAGTGGGAGAGGATGGGAGTGAGTGACTGATGTTGGCTCTCCCATTATGAAAAACAGGACAGTGCAGTCACTGTATGCAGTATGATGCCTAGCATCACAGGTGCGCTGCACCCATCACTGGATCAGGTACATGCGTTCAGTTTTCCCATGTCTCAGACAGCAGCCTCTAGCTGCATGCACAGAAGTGTATGTGCATAGATAGAAGGCATTACAAGCACTGCGGTGATAAGGTTGTGCATGTCAGCCACTGGGGGGGGGGGGGGGGTAGACCAACTAGAAATGCCCCTGAGCACCAACACAAAGAATGACAAAGATATGGAGGCAGGTGGAGTTAGGTAGTTTTCTGGCCTACAAACAATTAGGATCTGTTCTTAAATGTGTAAAGTTCCAGTGAGGGTGGCGAACCCTTAATCCTAAAAATGGTGAAACAGGGATACTTCCTGATCTTGTGACAGCGTTATTCAGGAAAGCCTCATATCTGTACACAACTGCTTTACTTTGAACCAGCTTTATTTTTTTAAGAAGCTTTATGCTCTGCCTTAAAGCCACAGTTCACACTTTTAGGTCAGTTCTGTGTTAAAAATTTTTCATAAAATAGCCTTGGTGCTGAGAACAAAAACAGACTTCTTTTCCCCTGCGCAACTTTCAGTCAACATACACTTAATCTGAAACATACACTGCAAAGAGTACAGAGGTTTGCATATTCTAGCTTTATTTTATACCAAAAATGTCAAGGTATGTAATTATTCTATTCATTAAATACAACTCAAGTTGTCCATTCCCAAGTAATATTCAGAACTTTCAGCTCCATGTCAGTCTGTCCTGCATTATAAACACATGCTTCAAAGGTCCTCACAGAGCTCTCCTCACCAAAGTTTCCTTCACTGCAGAATCAAAGAAATGTAACTATTGTATAAATATCAAACAACTTGCTTCTGAATTCTAGAAAGTTTCAGCTTTGACCCTTCTGTCTGCTTGTGGAGTTCTTCCCAGGCCTTTGCTGAAAAGGGGTTCAAATTCCATTCAGATTATACTGGTTAACAAATGTAAATAAATAAATAAAAGAGCATAAGCTTTCAGAGACAATTCTGTCCTTTTCTATCTAAG
This sequence comes from Protopterus annectens, assembly GCF_019279795.1. Lineage (NCBI taxonomy): Eukaryota > Metazoa > Chordata > Ceratodontiformes > Protopteridae > Protopterus > Protopterus annectens. The sequence goes on from NC_056746.1 coordinate 1,156,489,193, forward strand.
ATATTTAGAAGCCAAACAATACCCAGTTAACTTGACCACATACTTCGAAACACATGCACACAAAATAAATATCATATATTCCATCCTGTTCCACAACCAAAGCACTTTTTTGTACCTGTGTATAACACCTTTTACTGTAGTGTAACAGACCCAAAATTATATTAACGATGACTGAAAGTTTATATAAAAACAGTCCTACATAACACCAAACTAGCCAAGATACATCCTACACAGCGTGTACAAATTTTCTTCTGTAGTGCCCTTAGAAGAAAATGAAATATGTTCTCAGAGAGCTCCCTCTACATGTTTACCATAGCTGTCTAGGGTTAAAGGTATTGCAGTTTCTGCTACTGCCGCAGCATGAATCCTGAAGCCTTACCTTATGCTTCAGGCAAACACAAAGACATTTAACAGTGGCACTATTTTTGCATAAATACTCCTTTGAAACTTTAAAATAGCCTCTTGTTTATATAGTTTGCATCTTGCATTAATGAAATCTGATCCTCTTTGTCCCTTGAAAAACTTGTCAACACTTCACTGGTTTCAGGTAAAATACAGCAGGTTGGAATGTCACTTAACAGCTCCACACGATAAGTCAAGACTCAAGGACAATCCTGGGAAATGAAACACCAGTCAGTAGAAACAATATGCAAGTTAAAAGAACAACAAATAAGGTTTGATAGAATGACCTTCTGGAATAACAAAACAGACTGATAGAATGAAAACTGCCACTGAACTTTAACTTTCCTTCTATGAATCATTGTAAAAAGCAAATTAAATTAAACGCTGACATATTTTGCCTAAACTTACAGAATTGTTGTGGCTCTACATCTAGTTACAAGTTAGTTAATAAATAATCACTTGGCTGGTCAGATGACTATGTACAGAATGTGTAAACAGCTAGGTGGTCCCACAGACTGGTGGAACTAATTACATCAGAATTAAAGGAGCCTGTAGGATACAACTTAATGACCATATCACTTATTCTAGAAATGAAAATAACCAACTGCTTTTACCTGTGGCTAGCACCAATTTATGCTGAAGGGTGGCATTAACAAAATGGTATAATCAGACCCTATAGCAAAACTACAGACAAAAATCTGGAAACTGATAACTTGGCAGCTCAGAAGGTTATTATTTGATCAAATGTAGTAAAAACAAAAAAGACCCACACAGTGTATACAACCTGCGCAGAAAACCATCCATCCATCCACAAACTCTTTTGCCTATTTTTGCACATTGGGTGGGGTGTCATTTCGATGGTGGTTTTAAAAATACACTTCGCAGAAAGATTGCCAAATTAAAGCATGACTAAAGCTGTTCTCCTTCTCTCTCTCTCTCTGCTCTACAATGTGTCAAGTAAAATGTATAGTTTGAGATATTAAGCTAAAAGTGTAGTGTGGAACCAAGGATGTCATGTTTCCCTTAGTCTCTGATTACCTGATCAGTTCAGTATAGGATTGTAGGGGACAAAGACCCTAACCTGAATTTCTGACAGTAAGGTTGTTCCCAAAGTTTGAACTAAAGACAAACTGGTATATAATAATTGCATATAATTTAGACCACAAAGGTACAGTTACAGTGGATATAAAAAGTTTACACCCCCTGTTAAAATTTAACGCAGGGAAAGATTTCCCTTGGTCGTTCCCTGGATTTTGCCATTTTCTCCACTGTGGTGATCTCAGAGTTGGTATATTTAGTTAGGGGGGTGTGGGGGGCTGTAAAGTAATTTTTTTTTTGTGGCCGACGGTAATGTTTCCCAGGAGCATTCACTATTTTGGAGTTTGATATTACGTGGTCGATGTTTAGGTGTTCGATCACCTAATCATTCGATCACATAAAATAGACCCCATTTTAACAGGGGTGTGTACACTTTTTATATCCACTGTATATTGTGATAGCTCAGGACACAATTTAAAACATTTTTCAGTCTGCATAATTTGCCTGCAATGACCAAGAATATCTAAAACTCTTTTTGTCAACTTATTTTTTTAATTTTATTTACATTTGTTTACTGGGACAAAACACTGATTAAGCATATCCAATTACAGGTCCAGCCCGGGCTGTAGTTAACATTATAATATAGTACAATTAAGGCAATTTGAACACGTAATAGAATACAAATGCAAAATAAACAGATACATATCAATGGGTTGTAATATATTGCAAATAATGATAGTTTTCCTTTGGATGATGTTTTGTCCATAGCTGAGCCACCGCATATGTGGAGGAACGGGGAAGGGGCAAAACAGGATAAAATGTATGGACGGGCAGCCAGCCCAAGCAACAGTCAGTCCTTAAGCAGAACTGAAGCAAAGATAAGCACCAGCCAGTCTGCCCTTTGTGATAAAACAAACAAAAAAACACAGATAAGGAGCAGGGAACAGGGAATGGGGTGGAAACTGAGGTTGTTATGTGTGTGTGCGTGGGGGATCAGGTAAGTGGAGCAAGTATTAAAAATATATCATAATTTAGTTGTACAGTAAGGGACTTGGATACAGACGGAGGGTAGAGAGTGTCAGAGCATCATGGCCAGCTCCTGAAGGCAGCCATAAAGTAGTTCTGGGAGGGTAAATTAAGATTGACCTGGTGCTTGAATTGCCTTTCAGGCTGGCTTTTGATGTGAAGGTGTCCTGGGCAGCAGTGATGTGCATGAGGGGTGCTTTAAAAATAAAAAGAGAGAGAGAGAAGAGAAGAAGAAGGAAGACTGGAACTCCTAAGTGAGGAAGCAATTGCAGGTGTTGTTTACAGTGCCGAAATACTGAGACCATTCTTGGTGAGGGTGGGGTGGGTGGCAGAGATATGGCCACAGAATGTTTAAAACTAGAGAGAAATGAGGCTGGTGACATATACCCACTGTCCAGTATAGCAGAATGTTCAGATTTTTACTTCATAATTTTGGTCTGTCTCACATGAAATTGTGGTTTGAGTTTTAGACTTAATATCCATCAGAAAATGTGTGCTAATGTAAAATCTGTTATCAAACAGCTTTTTAAGTTATAAGTGCCATTTTAGAATATAAGTCTGTTGTTGAACCTTTAGTTCCTTATTGTTTTGTCTCTGTCCAGATTTTTTTACTAAGAGGTTGAGAGATAAGAGCTGAGCGACGTTTGCTGCAGAGAATGGAGTTTGAGCAATTGGACAGCCAAACACTGGGAGTAGTCTTTGAGGCCAATTCTTGCTTTAATTCTCGTGGGCCTTTTGTTGCACTCTTGTAATTTAGGGACTAGTACACCAGTCAACCCCAGAGATTTGTAGAAGGTTTGAATTTCACAGCACAAACCAATGCGAATCACTTACCCTATCAGTTACTAAGTTTAAAAGAAAAATTGTTGTTCTATCAACTCTAAGGTTATGAGTGCAATATTTAAAGAAATGCCTAATTTATGCTATTGCCCACCCTCCTCCTCTCCCATTAATTGAGTTTCTTTTTTCAGAATTCTGGAGCTAAGAGTTAGAGTGATATGGATGGTATATGACTGGCAGTTAGCCCACAAGAATAATGCTTTGAGTGCTTACTGTAGCGCAGAGTTTGATTCCTTTAGCCTTCCATAAAAAATGGATGAGGAGGTTATAGCTTACTGCTGTTTTCATACATATGAAGCCATTATTTTTGTTGAAAGGTGCTTTGGTCGAAATCTGTTTAGTCAACACAACACAGTTTGGTCAACTAAAAGGATGACTGATAGGTGTGGACTATTGTGTGAGATCGAACGATTCTCAGGATAAAAGAAAAAGAAGTTATGTACTCACCATAACGTTCCATGTGAGTGTTCATCTCACCTTCATTCTCACTGATGGGTTCAGAGCCAGTCCTAGGCTCCGACTCGGCCAGATGCTAAAGCTCGAGGTCTTCAAACAGCTCGTGGCCTACTCCCTATCCCATGATGTAATAGTGCTTCCCTCAGATCTTGTTTGCCCAACCATACTGATAACTAAAGTATACAGGCATTGAAATAAGAATACCGTAGATAAGGACAAAGTATCACTAAGATTTGTTTGAACTTCCCGGCCCTCAAGACTTTAAAGGCAGGGGGTTGGTGGGTGGGATATAAGAATGAAAGCGAGATGAACAACTCACATGGAATGTTATGGTGAGTACATAACTTCTTTATGTGAAGTTGTTCCATCTCGCCTTCATTCTCACAGATGGGTCAGCGTCCCAAGCACCATCTCCTTGGGTGGATCATAGAAGTATATTCCTCATAACCATAGAACCAAAGGAGGCCCTATCTGGAGGTCTTATCCAATTTGTAATGAGTGATAAAGGTATGAGGTGAGGACCATGTGGGTGCTGCACAAATGGTATCTATAGGTAGCCGTGCTAGAAAGGCTGAAGATGTGGAAACTGCCCTGGTTGAGTGAGCCTTGACTTTATGATTTAGTGACGTGCGTAGAGTTGTATGTGAAAGAAATACAATCTGACAACCATTTTGACAAAGTGGTTTTTACCACCAGAGTACCCTTCTTTGAATCTGAAACGGAGACAAAAAGTTGATCGACTTTCTGAAGTCCTTAGCCCAATCGAAGTTGCCTATGGACATCAAGGTTGTGCAACATGTGTTCCATTTTGTTTGTATATTTGGGAAAAAACACAGGTAATTCTATAGACTGGTTGAGATTTGTTTCAGAACAAACCTTAGGTAGGAATGAAGGATTTGTTCTCAGTATTACTCTGTCGTTATGAAAAATCAAGTATGGGTCTTTGATGGACAAGGCATGTAGTTCCAAAATTCTTTGAGTGGAAGTAATAGCTACTAGGAAAATGGTTTTCCATGATAGGCATTTCAAATCACAAAATGATCAGGTTCAAAGGGGGATAAACTGATCCGTGAGAGTACAAAATTGAGATTTCATGGAGCAGATGGGGTTTTAATAGGTGGTCTCAAGTGAATAGTATGCTTAAGAAATGCTTTAGAAAGTCTGTGTGACTTTCAATTAAGTAGTCTCAAGGATATATAAATAGGCCTAGAAATAAACGGCCTCAAAAAACAGAGAAAAATGCACTCTAAGCTAAATATATCTATTAAGAATGACAAAGTGTCTCAAGTACCTAAGTCTAATCTAATAACTAACACTAAGATAATTGTTATAGAGAAAAATTTCAATAATGTTTTCAAAATACTGGCCAGAGCTGTTCAATGAACACCCGATCTGTTGCAGTGGCAAACGAGATCTGAGGGAAGCGCTATTGCATCATGGGATAGGGAGTAAGCCACGAGCTGTTTGAAGACCTCGAGCTTTAGCATCTGGCCAAGCCGGAGCTGAGGATCGGCTCTGAACCCATCAGTGAGAATGAAGGCGAGATAGAACAACTTCACATTATGCCTTTTCTCAGAGAACTGTACGATCTCAGAGTTAGTATATATAAGTAGCAGGGGATGTGGGGCTCCCCTGTAAAAAACAAAGTTTTCTTTTTTGTTTATTTAATGCTCCAATACTGATGCTCAGGGCATACATAGTAGCATGTTGACATGATTAGTTTCAATCAATTTGTGTTGTACTATTAAGGTAAGTATATCCATATCCATATAAAAAGAACGAAAGGGGAATGATGGCGGGTAGGTTTCTGACAATTACAATGGTAGCTTGTTGGTTAAGACATGCAAATAGGTGCAGTGCCCTTGAAACACAAGGGTTCTACAAGCTAGCCAACATGCAGAGATATTTAGTGTTATTTGCAGTTCCTCGCTGAGTGAGTTAGTTTGTCACAATTAATGCAAAAATGAAGGTATGCTAACAAACAAAGGAGGAAGTAAATTTAGTATTATGGATATATTGCTTGGGGCAAGCCTAGTTTTTTAACCAAAAGACAGAAAGTAAAAGGAAAGGAGGCATGGTAAAGCATGATCGCCTAGCTGTAAGATGTCTATTCAAGTGCTAGCAGCTGAGGGTTCAATTCTTTTTTTTCCCCAAACATCTTTATTAAATTTACACATATGACAAAGGCAATCTTACATTTATATAAATGAAAAACATACAAAATAATATCACTTTAGTTGCAAACAGTCTACATCACAGACACCATTGAAACAACTGTAGTTGTAAACATTATGCATCACTTATAAACCATCCAGTCTTTGTCAGTTAAGCATTACATATCTCATTCAAATTCTACCTGTTAAACCTCATTCCTGCTCTGCATATATTGTTCCCACAATTCCCATTTTTCCTATGTAGTTTGCACCTTCCCTTTTCTAAAGATACCAATTCCAGTTGTTTTATCTCTGTTACTATAGTCCCTACTTCTAGTAAAGTTGGTCTAGACTTTAATTTCTATTTTCCAGTAATTGCTTTTTTGCAGCTGAGGGTTCAATTCTGACCAACTGTCACTGTCTACAATTGGCACGGCAGGTTCTCCTTGCATGCTGGTCTTCCAAATGGCAATCTAAAAACACGATGATGACAAGAAGGCCATAAAGTAGAGCGAATAACCTCTCAGCCTCCTTCCATAGAAAAGCAGCCAAGTTGAGTAATGACACGGTCTACTATAATATCATAACTTGAATTATCTGGTCTCCACTCTCAGGCAGCTCATATATGGAACTTACTCTTTTTACGTACAGCTTTAATATTGTCTCATAGCAAATGTATCTTACTTTTAAGCTAGCAAGGGCTAAGGATTGCCAGATGTGCAGGAGAACAATAGGATAGTAATTTCACTTATTTTTTATGGGATCCAAACACAGGAGTGAGGGAGTAAAGAGTGAAGCCTAGAGGCATGGTCTTAGGGGACAGTTAAGGATCAGCATGCAGGACTCTAAAGGAAAGAGGCCTGGCTGAGAGTCAACCAAAGAAAGGTATGGCTGGTTGCAACAGTACAGTTGATACACATAGGGAAGGACACAGCAAGAAGACCAGGAACCCCCCCCCCCCAGTAGGTTTGCCGGAGAAAGGAAGAAGAAGGGCTGCTGAAATTCAGGTCTTATTGTACTCTGCTTGGGCTGCAGGATGCCTGGAGCACAGGAGTACTGGGAGAGATGGAATACACTGATAAGGCAAGTGCAGTCCCGACTGAAACAAAATGGCAAGACAGAGGTGATCAGGGGAAGAAACTCACACAGACTTGGGTTACAAGAAAAAGCAAAAAGCCAAACCCAACCAGGCAGCAACCCAATACTACGGCCAAGAGAAAGAAAAAGAGTTATTACGGAGACACTAATGCAAAAATGGTAGTCATTGATATACCCCCAGTATTACTCATCAGGTGAGGCAGCAAGTAATCATTCAGAAGGGCAAACAAAAATGATGGTGAGGCAATGCAGAGTCATCAGCGGGGCTGAAAGGATTATTTTACAGTATGCTGGCTGGTAATGGGACCACCCTCCAAGAACTAGTGGCGCTCTATCTGATAAGGGTGGGGTAGGAGCAGAGGGACACCTAACAGTCCAAGCCCACTATCAGTTAAAGAAAAAAATCTAGATGGGTGAATACATACATGTGTTTGATCTGACTGATGCCAGGAGTGTCCACAGAATACCGACAAGGTGCAGAGCAATAAAGACCTCATGGCAGAATTGGGCAGAAGCAAGCTACCAAAAAGAAGGGCACAAAACTATGATAACTAGGTGACTTGTTTATGTACCTGATGGCGATCACAACAGAAAAGAAACCAGGGCAAGTTATAAGAGTGCTAGCCTACTTAATGACATTGATGGAACTGCAGACGTTTTGGGGGCATAAACCGTGGCTCTGGTGCAATCAAAGGTTTTCTAAGTTGAAAGTGATGGACAGAACGCTGCATTTGGAGACTAAACATCCTGACACCTAGCTGGGCCCCATGGGTAAAACACGGTTACCCTGGGCAGGGTAGTACAAGGGGAGGTTACCAAAAAGAAGGGCACAAAACTATGATAACTAGGTGACTTGTTTATGTACCTGATGGCGATCACAACAGAAAAGAAACCAAGGCAAGTTATAAGAGTGCTAGCGTACTTAATGACATTGATGGAACTGCAGACGTTTTGGGGGCGTAAATCGTGGCTCTGGTACAATCAAAGGTTTTGTAAGTTGAAAGTGATGGACAGAATGCTGCATTTGGAGACTAAACATCCTGACACCTAGCTGGGCCCCATGGGTAAAACACGGTTACCCTGGGCAGGGTAGTACAAGGGGAGGTAGGCTCCCCATGGACAAAACACAGCTCCCCTGGGCAGGACAGTACAAGGGGAAGCAGGTTCCCATGAATTGTTGGGCTTTCAACAATGAGAAACATTACTGGGCAAAATGTTGGTTCACTCACTACTGCACTTGTTGTGGCAGAACCCACCCAAGACCCATGTGGCTGCAATGAGAGAAATGATGGGGTGATAGCCTCCTTCAGAGGGGACCCCAGATTCTGTGGCAGGGTTCTTAGCATAGGAACAGGTGAATTCAGCTGTGTGACTGTCACATCCTTTAGGCAAGGGTGGGCTACCTCTGGTCAAAACTGAAGTCCTTCAGCAGTTGCTGGCTAACAGTACCAACAAGGAAGCAGCAACTGATGGCAGGGTTCTGAAGAAGCTTTCTAATTAAAGCCCACCTGACCCTGAAGATCAAACACTGAAACAGTCTGTCTACAATAAAGGTGCAGGAAACATTGGCCCAGCAAATGCTGCATAAGGTGACACAACTAGGCTGACTGGCCAGGCCATCTGGCACCCCAACTTTTTCAAGCTACAAGATCCCCTACTTGGGCTGGTTCTCAAGAAAAAACCCAAAGAATTTCACCTGATCCAATCTATCCTATCCAAAGTGGGGATCAGTTAACTATACAACTGACAAAAAGGAGGTCAAGGTGCTAAACATCTCTTTTGACGATACAATAGAGATAGTGAAGGCCTGAGGTGTCACATGGATGGCCTTTCAGTTGTTACCGGAGCATCCAATGAACTGGCACCTATCAGGGATGAGGACAGAGAACAACTTTTATGACCTTAAACTATTGGAAAAATATCTATCATTGAACATCACTCCTAGGGGGCTCCGTATTGATCGGTTGCCTGCTGGGGGTTTTGCTGATAATGAAATTGACCTGTTAAATGAATGGAGACAAGCCTCACAGTATTGCATGCTTGCCTGGTTACGTGTTCTGGCTAAACGGAACACTCAAAATCTGGAAAAGCTGCAGGGGGATATCATGGCGTTGCAAAATTCTCTTATGAGTGAGATTTCCCCTAGCAGATATCAGGAACTTTTTGCTGGTGTGAGAACAAGCGTGCAAAAGGTACAGGCAAATGTGATTGAACATAAAAAGAAAAAACTTTTACGAGACATTAATGATTTTGAAAATAATTTGGTTTATACCTACTCACGTAGGGGGCGCAATAATGATGTCAGGAAGAAGAAACGATTTCTTTCAGGTACTCGTGATTCATCGGCGTCTTCTGGTGAGCAGAGTTTCACTAGAAAAAGTGTTTCCTTTAAGGATATCAGTTTGGCTGACTCTATACATTCAAAAAACAGTGTGGGGACACAACAGCCCGTTCAACAGTCAGCGCGACCGAAGAGACAATGTGGGAAGAACAACAGGTAATAGCTGGAGAAGATATACCCGGCCCTGAAGCAAGCTTTGGACATTTAAATACAGAGTTTGTGCTTGAACATGATGTGAATAATGTTAATAATCATGTTAACGGCAGTGTAGGTAATGATTTTGCTGTCTTTAGTGATGGTGAAGGAGAAAATAGTATATTAAAAATTGTTAATTTATCCGACACTGCTATTTCTCATGATGTTAGAAAGGTACTCTTAAAGGGACCGAAATTTGTTCCCACCAGAATTCCATCACTTGCTGACATAATATCGGACATTAAAAATTTTGTTGCAAGTTACATTTAAGGGTATTTTTTCAAACTAAACATAATGATGTCAATCTTGAAGTCCAACAAAATGTTGATGATAGTGGTCTGATGATGAACTGATGAACCTGAGTATTTATGATGGTGATGTGTTTTTTGAATGCATGCAACTGGGTGACGGGATTATGGGTACTAGTGAAAGTTTTGTAGTTGAAAATTAACCTTTTGTCACAGGTTATGGACACTTAGGTATACCCAATTTCGTTTCTAATAGCACTTTTATGCCACCTAGAACAAGTAGTGCCATTAACATCTTTGAAAATTTAACTTAAAAACAAAATCCAGGCGTATATCCAGTACAAACAGAAGATGAATTCAACCACAAATTTAGCGCTTTCATTCACTTATTTAATATGTGAACTTCATCAGAAAAAACTTACACTCTTACCCAAGCTCCCTTATATACAAAAACTACAGGAAATGACATCACACAATTAAAAATATTTTCCTTAATAATTTAACTAATACGATGTATATCAACTTTCTAATCCTATAAACATATGTAATAAATATAAATATAAATTAAGAAATTAATCTGAAGGGTACAAATACAAATTACCACACACATTTAATGTACATATTCTAATCTATTTCAAAAATTACCTATTTAATAAAAAAAATTTTAAATTTATAGACTCATTGAGTCCTGGTAACTTGTCAGCTGCTAAACAAAGTTGCCATAGTGTTTCTTTACATTCTAGAATGTTATTTAAATCCCCTCCAAAAACCACTTCGTTGACCTTTTCTAACACTGAAAATTCAAATTTCTTAAATTCTGAGCATACTGCAGCATGTTTTGCCAATGAATTGAGCTTGTCCTTATTTTGTTATTATTCGTTTAAGTAGACTTACAACAGATGACAACATATTCTTAAGTGAAATTTCATTTTTAAGATCATTGTTCCTTCACAGAGGATATGGTGCAGAATGGATAAAAAAGATAGACCAGGAAGTCATATCTTTAAGGCAAGGAATAGCTAAACCTATTTTTTGTCCAATGATATTTGTATAAGTTCTGTTTCAAAGAATTTGGAAGTTAAGAACAACTATTATATTTCATTTCCAATACCCATAGTTAACGAAATGTGGTTTATAAGGGATATCATAGAGAATAATTGGAAGGTTTTGTTGGGTAACAAGGAATTAGCTACTAAAATAGGTATTATATCTAAATTTACATACAAAAAGGTGGTAAACATAAAGTGTATGTTAGAATCTGACAACAATAAACATCATGGTAGTACTAGGACAGTTAGCACCAAGAGGGGCACTTATGCTTGTAAAAACTGCAAACAATGTAGATATATTAGCAATAGTTCCTTTGTAACTTTAAAGTCTTTGAATTATACTGTATGGGCTAAAGGGTATTTCAATTGCAACACAGCATTTGTAGTATATATTGCTTGTTGTGTGTCCTGCAACCATTACTACATAGGAAAAACTAAAAGGGCTTTGAAACACAGAATTTATGAGCATAATCTAGCTATTAAAAATAAGGACAAGCTCAATTCATTGGCGAAACATGCTGCAGTATGCTCAGAATTTAAGAAATTTGAATTTTCAGTGTTAGAAAAGGTCAACGAAGTGGTTTTTGGAGGGGATTTAAATAACATTCTAGAATGTAAAGAAACACTATGGCAACTTTGTTTAGCAGCTGACAAGTTACCAGGACTCAATGAGTCTATAAATTTAAAATGTTTTTTATTAAATAGGTCATTTTTGAAATAGATTAGAATATGTACATTAAACGTGTGTGGTAATTTGTATTTGTACCCTTCAGATTAATTTCTTAATTTATATTTATTACATATGTTTATAGGATTAGAAAGTTGATATACATCGTATTAGTTAAATTATTAAGGAAAATATTTTTAATTGTGTGATGTCATTTCCTGTAGTTTTTGTATATAAGGGAGCTTGGGTAAGAGTGTAAGTTTTTTCTGATGAAGTTCACGTATTAAATAAGTGAATGAAAGCGCTAAATTTGTGGTTGAATTCATCTTCTGTTTGTACTGTATATATCTTTGAAAATTTGTTGTGTAGTAAAGTTGTGAAGTTTTATGGTAGATTTGTTAAGACTTTTAAGTCTTTTAATCTCAGTAAGTCAGAATGGGAGGCAATACAGGAACTAAGGACCAATTTGGATAAGGTTGTAATCAAAGTTGCTGACAAAGGAGGCAACTGGGTCATAATGGACGCTAGTCAATATGATGAGATGGTATTAGAGCTGTTATATGATGAAGAATACTATGTTAAATTAGAACATAATCCCATCCAAAGATTTTCAACTGAACTTAAAAGATATTTTGGAACATGGGGAAAGACTTGGCTTTCTGAAATGTAAGGATGTCAAGAAATTAACTGCTGGAACTCCTAGACATACCTTTTTATACGCATAACCAAAGATCCACAAAAATTTAGTCAAACCCCCTGGTAGGTCGATCATCTCTAGTAAAGGATCCTTCTTGGAAAATGTTAACATTTTTTTAGATTTTCATCTTAAAAAACATATAAGTACTATACCTTCTCACGTTAAAAACACTCAAGAAATATGTCAGGAACTGTTAAATTTTGAATGGAAGGATGACTATTTCTGGGGAATGGCAGATATTAAGGCCTTGTATACTAATATTGATAAAAAATGGGGAATGGAGGCCGTTGCTAAAAAGTTGGGAGAGGGACCACGTACTGATTTTCTTTTGACTATTTTGGAATTTTGTTTGACTCATAATTATTTTATGTGGAAGAATGATTTCTTTTTGCAATAGGGGTACGGCAATGGGGGCAGCATTTGCCCCCTTTTATGCTATTTTGTATATGGGAGACTTTAAGAATCAGTTTATGTTGTTGGATGATTATTTTGTGAATAACATAGTTTATTATAAGTATATTGATGATTTACTGTTTGTTTGTAAAGGAGATGAAAGGGAGTTTTTGGAGTTTATACAGAGTCTTAACAACAATCCCCATGGTTTAAAATTCACATGGGAAACTGATAGATCTAGTGTCACATTTCTGGACGTGGTTCTTTATGCAGATGATAAAAACAGTATCCAGTTTAAACCATATAGAAAGCCTACTTCAGTTAACAATTTCTTACATGCTACTAGCATGCACCCTCCACATTTGATACAGTCCTTGCCCTATGGAGAATTTAACCGAATTCGCAACAATACCTCTGATGTTACACTGTATGATAAGTTATCCGTCAGAGGGTATAATAAAGAATTGTTGGCGAGTGCCAGGAATAGGGTATTAGGTAATGTGGAGGGCCATGTTAGGAGAACAATTAGTTCCAAGAGGGAATTTTTGTATAATGAAAGTGTTTCTGAAAATGATACAGAAAAACAGTTTTTTGTTTCTAGGTATAGTGAATTCTCGACATTTTTGGAAAAGATAGACAAGCTTGGGATATAGTCTGTGAGGATAGATCTATTGGATTCTTATTTCCCAAACATATTGTTTTTTCCTATGGGAGGTATGACAATCTCAAAGAATTATTGAATAAGAAACCTCTGGGACACATAGGTCATAGTAGGATGGATAATCGGGTGTGTACCCATTCCTGTGGACATTGTTCAATATGCAATCGGGTAAGGAATCTACATGAGTGTAAAATTAATGGGAAATTGTATAGGGCTCTGGAATTTTATGATTGCAACAGTTGTGGTGTTGTTTACATTTTGGGATGTAACTGTCACCCAGTCCAATGGTACATTGGTCAAACTACCAGTAGGGTTAGGGTTCGGATCTTAGAGCACTTGGGGGATGTTAGGAGGAAGAAAGTTAACAGCCCAGTGGCTATGCATTTTTTGGCCAAGCACCAGGGTATGGATGATAGTTTATTTTTCAGTGTTTTGGCACGACCTAATGGCATGAGTTGTAACTTTAGGACAGAGTTATCTACAGACTTGAGAGTAGATTAATTACCAATTTTCACACTTTACATCCAAAAGGAATAAATATGGAAAATAATTTAATTTTATAGAACATGGGAAACTATTGTTCCTGTTTTGAAATTTAGGAAGGATGTTTGCACATGTGTACATATACACATATATTTATATGCATTTTGGGTTTGATTTCTTTCTATTTGTGTATATGTTTGCATGGGAAAAGATTATAACATCAGAATTATTTTCTATATAATGTGTAAGGTGATATGATCTAATAATTAAAAATTTTGATGTTTATGACATTTTGTAATTTAGTAGACTATGGGCCATTACTACTTCCCACTTTGAAATTCAGAAAGGATGCATGTACATGTGTACACATATACACATATATTTACATGTAATTTAGATATGAATTTTCCTTTATTTTTATGTGTATTTACACGCATTGGAAAACTAACTTTGCATCAAAAATATTTTATATTTTCTTATATATAATATATAAGGTTGCCTGAATTAGTATTTATAAGTTGATACTTATGAAATCATATTCAATATATGTATATTACTATTTAATAGATTGAAATGTGAACTTCATATAAAATAACATATACACACACACATATATATATATATATATATATATATTTTTTTTTTTTCCATGTAAGGCCGCCTGTGTTAAATTAGAAGTTGATGCTTTTGAAATTACAGTTTGTGTATATGTTTTCACATGAAAAACGAAGTGTGATTTGCATTATATATGATGGACACATGTTCCTTTTAAGAAATATTTAGAATGTATTTAAAAATGATTTTGTTTAACTGGCTGACTAAGTAATTAATTGGAACATTGATTAATTGAAGTAATTATGACTGTGCTGTATGTATTTAAGGACAAGGGTGTTGTTTAGCAATGTTCCATTAGAAGGCAAGAAGCCAAGGTACCAGAACGTTTTGTATGAATAAAAAGGCTTGTCCTTGGAGTGATGTTGCTGTTCCTTTTTCTGATGGTGGCAACTTATGTTTACTGAGAATTTTTTTTGTGAAGGTGTTTCTTCTAGAGAACAACTTTTACTCTGACAAGGCTAAAGGATGTGCAGTGTCTTGTACCACTTTCAAAAAGATCAGTACTGTGCTGCACTGGATCTGGCAGTCAAGGGAAGAGTGATGTGCAGCCACACATTACCTAGATGACTTCTTGACAATGGGCCTGTGAAGTCAGGAATAATGCCAGGCTAAAGGGAATGTCTATGAAATGTGTTGATTCCAGGCTGAATGAAGCAAAAATGTATTTTTTGTCTGTTTTTTTTTTCATGTTCCTGTCATGTTTAGCTGTATTGCATTTTTTCATGGTAAAAAGGACATTCTTTTGTTTGCCACATGTCAAAGGAGAGTGAGAGGTGCTGATTATATCATGGAGCTTTCAGAATATGTGTCTCAGGCTGGTATGAGTCTAGCATTGAGCAGCATTTTACCTTCTCCAAGGATGATGCTACAATACGAACAAAAGATGATTGACTTTAATAATTGGCTTAGTTCTGGTGTCATACTAAGGGAGTGCAACATTTATCAGCATGGAAGGAGATGGTCAACAGACCATGCTGCTTTGCCAAGGATGGTCTGCACCTCTCCCCTCTAGACTTTCGAATATTAGCTATAACATTGTCTTCCCCCATAGTGCCTTTTTTTTTAGGCAATCCCAAACTGAAAGCACTTCCGACATAGAAAATCAAACCCAAGAAAATCTAAAGGTATTACTGCTCAATGTTAGGCATCTAAACAAAACACTCCACTCCCTAGAAGCTCTCTTTACCCTAGAGAATGCTGACATCTGTGCAGTCACTGAGACATGGTTTAAAGCCGCAGAGCGCACACCAACAGTGCTAGGTTGTAATGCCTTCCATACATTTAGGCCAAATACTTCACAGGCAGAGACTACAGGTGGAGGTGTCTCTATCTACATCAAAGATAAATATACTTCAAGGGTGGTCAGACAGGACAATGCACTTGAGCAGCTCCATGTTCAAATCACCATAGGCAAAATCCAATACTAATTCCTCGCAAGCTATAGGTCTCCTGCTATGACCCAGGAAACCCGTACCATGTATTTAAACTTATTAGAAACACTAATCATCCAACCCAATAACATATTCATAGGCAACTTTAATTACCCCCACTGTTAACTGGGAAGCCTGTACGACACCAAACGTACATGCACAGAGATTCCTGGATTTTGTAAACACAAACTCCCTGGACCAGACAGTCAATACACCAATCGGGTGCAACCATACTGGATCTGGTCCTCACTAATATGGGAGAGGGCTGCACATCCCCTACTGTGATGCCTTCCCTGGTAAAGTCAGACCACAAAATGGTCTCCTTTGAAGTAAAAATAAAACCTGGACCCCAACTAAACCTGGAATATTCAGGAACTATTCTAAGGCTAACCTGCTATTAAGTGAGAACCTGGTAAAATGTCAAGCCCCCATAAACCCTGAGAACACTGCTGCCTATGCAGAACTGTTCACAGAAACCCTGTACAAGCATGTTAATAGCTGCAAAAAGGCAGCTGTACCCACCAGGAAGAAGTATAGAACTAACTCGAAAAACAAGCCACCATGGTGGAATCACAAAATCCATAGGCTGTATAACAGGAGGAAGAAAATCATAGCAAAAATTAGGAGGTGCAACACCCAGCAAGATAAAAGCACTCTCATCAAACTAAACAAACAACGCAGAGGACAAATAAAGTCTACTATAGCCAAATTTGAGGTAAGTGTGGCCTCCCAGGCCAAGGACAATCACAAAACATTCTTTAGCTATGTCCGCAACCTCAAAGACAATACATAATTGTGTGCAGAGCTCATTGTAAATGGAGCCCCCTATACTGAGCCAGAAGACACAGCAAACCTCCTGGCTGATAAATTCAGCTCCAACTTTACCCCTCTCTCCCCCTCAACCTTCCCTTAGGAAATATCATCAAATATAACCCCCAACTATCACTAGGGAACAGGTCCTTAATGTTCTCTCTAAGACCAAGCACACTGCATCAATGGGCCCAGACAATATCCCAGGATGTCTTCTAAATAGCATGAAACATGACCTATCAGGGCCTCTGGAATTGCTATTTAACTGTAACCTCCAAACAGGTTTTGTGCTTCATGAATGGAGAAAGGCAACAGTCATCCCTCTGCACAAAGGTGGGCCATCTATAGACCCTAGAAACTACAGACCCATAAGTCTCACTAGTCTTATATGTAAAGCCATGGAAAGAATTATCATGGAGATGATCAAAAGAGATATAGTAAACCTCCAGACATTGGACCCAACCTAGTTTGGTTTCGTCAAGTGCAGATCATGCCTACTCAACCTGGTGGACTTATTTGAGAAGGTCACCAAAGCAATGGATGAGGGGAAAATTGTTCACACTGCCTACCTTGACCTGGTCAAGGCATTTGACACAATACTCCACCCAGGCATTGTTGACAAACTGAAGAGGTTAGGTACAAACCCATATGTCACGCACTGGATAGCCAACTGGCTACAGACAGGACCCAGGAAGTTAGAATGGCCAGTCACAAGGAAGTCCCTCCGGATCAGTCCTTGGACCGCTCCTTTTTGGCATTCCATGTCAGTGGTCTCTGGCTGACTAAATTTGCAGATGATTGCAAATTAGGAGCTGTCACTGAATCTCACACTGACACAAATGTTCTCCAGGAGGACCTGACACAGACAAACAACTGGTGTCAGAGCCATGGACTAAAACTAAATGCCACACCCCTTACAATTTACCCAGTAGTCGGGGACTTAGGGACACACATAGATAGTAATCTAGCCTTTGACCATCATGTGTCACCAGTGGTGAGGAAATCATTCTATACTGCGCAACTTATAAACAAAGGAATGGCATCTAAGTCCAAGAAAGTCATTGTTCCACTGTATTCGGCATTCATCAGAACTATCATTGAGTGCAATGCCCCCTTTAGTATGTACCTATCCAGGCATACCCAACAATTGGAACGTCCACAGAGGTTTCTCACTAAAAGAATACAGGGCATAAGTAAAACATCCTATGCAGACCGCCTAAAGGCCCTATCCCTGTATTCTGTGTGCTACAGGCTTTTGAAGGAAGATCTATGCCTGGCATACAGGGCATTGTCAGACCCCACTCTGATGGACCTCCTGCATATCCACAAAACAGTGCCAGAATTATCCATTCTAAAGACTTAAACCTTGCTTGTGATATAAATAGTTCCTGCTGGAGAGATAGGTATGTATCCCACAGACTACCACGTCTATGGAACAGGCTCCCCATCCATGTGAAGCAGAGTTCCTCCCTAACCCAATTCAAGTGCAACTTGGACAACTGGATGGGAAAAGTACAGTTTTGTACCTACCATAAATGTAGATGTTCGAGTGTTCACCCTGCTGCAGTCATCACACTTGGGTTATCCTGCCGTCAGGCGGTCCCACAGTCGGCCCGAATTCCAAAGTCTTGGTCCGGCATCGGTTGCTGTCACTTCTTCCCTGACGTCAGTGCTCCAGGGGTATATAAGAGGCATCCAACGCCATTTTCTTCAGTTTTTCTTGCCCCAGATGTCAGGTGCCCCCAATAGGTAGGCAAAATCTATATATATATATATATATATATATATATATATATATATATATATATATATATATATATATATATATATATATATATATATAGCTAGATAAAAATAAAACAATACCTTTAGGCACAAGCAAATACACCACAGAGGTAGTATAGGATAGAGTGGTATAGATAAGTTCAGCTAGTTCAGAGGGGATGGAGGGAGGGTAACCTGGACTGCAGCAGGGTGAACACTCAAACATCTACATTTATGGTAGGTACAAAACTGTACTATGTTCATCGTGTTACTCTGCTGCAGTCATCACACTTGGGTAGAATCCCAAAGCTAAGGATGGGAGGTGGAGTTAAACAGGGTTAGAAAAAGCTAGTAGGCCTTGCAAAACTGCAGTGGCAAAACCAGCTCTAGTCTTAGAATATAAAGGTAAGTGATAGTGTTTGGTGAAGGTGTGCACTGAACTCCAAGTTGCAGCTTCCAGAATATCCTTGGTTGGCACTCCCCTGAGAAAGGCTGCTGATGTAGCTGTAGCCCTGGTGGAGTGGGACCTAATGTTAGCAGGTACCGGTTTCCCATGATGCGTGTAGCAGAAACGTATGCAATGCCCTATCCATTTAGAAATGGTCTTTTTTTTTAGAGGATGTGAGAATAAAGGAGGATCCGTGTTGTAATGAGCTGAAATTGGTGAGGCGTGGATCTTAATAGATGAAAAGGAAAGTCCTTTGTGCAACATCTCAATTAAATATTGTAGAATGTGAGGGATGTTTGGATCAAGGGGATTTTGGCCTTTAGCCTGGTTCCAGGCGCAAAATCTTTTCCATTTGTCTGAATAGGTTTTCCTGGTGCTGGGCCTCCTGGCCTCTAGAATGACATCCATAACAGCTTTGGATAGAGGTGTTAGCTGGTTGTTTAGGTAATTTGCCATGCAGCTAGGTTTAAAGTCTTGAGCTGGCTGTGTAAAATCTGACTGTCTCGCTGGGTGAGCAGGTGAGGAATTTGTGGTAAAATCCATGGTGGGTTGTGGGCCATGTTCCTTAGAATTAGATACCAATGCTGGCGTGGCCAGTCTGGTGCAACGAGTATCATTTGAGGCCTCTCTAATCTGACTTTCAGCAGTACTTTTGCTAGAAGAGGCAGTGGAGGAAAGGCATACACTGTTAATGTTTTCCAACTGAATGAGAGGGCGTCCACTTTCTAAGCTTGTGGATGGAATGTCCTTGTGCAAAATTTTTGAAGTTGGCAATTGTGGGGGCTTGCAAACAGATCTATGTCTGGGCGTCCCCATTTTTCAGCTATCATTGCAAATACTTGTGGATCTAGTTTCCACTCGTGTGGATCCATGATGTTTCTGCTTAGGTCGTCTGCCAATGTGTTTTTTATTTCCTGGCAGGAATTGTGCTTGTAATTGAACCTGGTAAGACAGTGCAGTGTTCCACAAGGTCATTGCTTGCCTGCATAGAGGGTAGGAATGTGTGCCCCCTTGCTTGTTTATGTACCACATTACTGTGGTATTGTCCGTCTTTATTATTAGTTGTCCTGGGTGTAAAAGGTCCTTGAAAGCTGTTAGGGCATTCTGTAACTGCTAGCATTTCTTTTTGATTGATATGCAGATGCCTCTGATCTGTAATCCATTTGCCCTGAATGCATTGTCCTGCCATGTGTGCTCCCCAGGCATAGTCCGATGCATCTGTTGTCATAGTTTGCCTGGCTGTGGGTAAGGTGAAAGGCTGACCCTTGTTGAGGTGACATGCCTGTGCCCACCATAGAAACTCCTGTTGAAGGCAGGGAATGAGTGATATCATTGTTTCCAAGCTGTGGCTGTGCTGAGTCCATACGCTTTTCAGGTACCATTGTAATTTCCTCATATGCAGTTTTGCCAATGGTATTAGTAGTATGCAAGAGGCCATGAATCCCAAGGCCTGCAGAATTTTTCTTGCAGGGAGTTGGGTCTTTGTTGCCATTATTTTGAAATATTGAGTCAGCTGCTGTTGCTTGTCTGGCGTGAGATAAGCCATCTGGGCCGCTGTATTCAAGCTGGCACCCAGGAATATTATGTTTTGTGAGGGCACTAGTTTTGATTTATTTGCGTTTACTGTGTACCCTAGGCAACTTAGGAGGTGTTTGACAAATGCCAGATGCTTTAAAAGGATGTCCTTGCTTTCTGCTTGAATAAGGCAGTCATCCAGGTATGGGTATATTTGAATTCCTCTTTGTCTGCAGTATGTAATTACTGGTGCCAGGCATTTTGTGAAGACCCTGGGCGCAGTAGATAAGCCAAAGGGCAGTGCAGAGAATTGGTAATGCGTTGAACCTGCAATGAAGCGGAGGTATCTTCTGCAATTTTGTCTGATAGGGACATGCTGGTATGCCTCCTTGAGGTCTAACGTTACTAGCCAAGCATTCTTGCCCAGCATGGGAAGAAGCTGCTGTAGTGTTAGCATCTTGAATTTTGGTACTTGCAGATACGTGTTCAGAACTGAAAGATCCAGAATGGGTCTCCATGCTTTGTCCTTTCCTGGGACTAGAAAGAGTCTTGAGTAAAATCCTTGTCCTTGCTCCTGTGTAGGTACCTGTTGAATGGCTCTCATGTCCATGAGAGCTGTAATTTGTTTTTGTGCCTCTGCCCATTGATTTGGTGTCAGGTTTGGCATTCCTCTTATCCTTGGTAAGGTATGATAGTGGAATCTGTATCCTTGAGAGACAATGTTTAGGACCCATTTGTCTTTTGTGATGATGTGCCAGTTGTCTGCAAAAAATGCTAATTTTCCTCCCAAGGGAGCTGCCAGGAGAGATTTGCTTGGTAGTTTGAGGACTGAGTCATTGCCTAATCCTCCATTTTCTATAAAACCTCTTCTGCTTTGACACCAAATAATACATCCTGCTGTAAAGGTGCATCTAATAATTTTGCTTTAACATGATCAGGTAAGTTTTGTTCTTTTAACCAAGCATGTCTACGTATGATAGAGCCAGTAACAGCTGCTCTACAGGAAGCTTCCAACGAATCAAATCCACATTGTAAAGTATGTTTGCCCACCTGTTCAGTTGCATGCAACAGATTCTGCATTTCCTTGAATTCAGACTGGTCAGTATGTGTGCTCAGTTTTTGTTTTAATTGAGACATTAGGAATTGCTGATATTTCAACATGTGAAACTGACAATTTAATGCTCTCATAGCCAGAGTTGCTGAGGTGTATATTTTCTTTCCCCATCTATTTAGGGCTCTGGAATCCCTTTCAGAGGGCACAGGATTTTTAGCCATAGAAGCTTTAGCTCCCTTAGGACCCTGGGAAATTGTTTCTGGGTCAGCCACAGGGCTTTTATAAAGGATTTTGTGTGAGTCAGGTACTCTGTAGTATCTGTCTGGTTTGGCTGGAGCAGGAGGTAGAGAGTCAGGATTTAAACTAGACTCCAAGTAAACATCATCCACAATATCTAATGTAATCCTGTTCTTCAGACGAATCTGAGGAAATTGAAACCTGGTCAGAGGAAGCATAATCCTCCTCTTGTCTTGGTCTTTTATCAGGAGGGGATGGGAACTCCTGATTAGGGTAATCAAATCTTCAGCCATTTTAAGCATCTGTTTCTTAGGCATGGGGCCTTGAACTGTAGACTGATGTACAGTCTTCTTAGGTTTTAAAGGAGTTTTAAGCTTAGCATAAGATTTAATGGTGAGTGTAGTCGGTCTGAAGACACCTTTTGCAACCGAAGATGTTTCCACTGCACCGGGGTCTACTTCTGCTCCGGTGTCGGAAGATGGCTGCGTCGGCCTAGTAGGCTCCGCTTGGGAATCCGCAGCTGTCTGGGGTTCCAGTTCTGCGATCGTCAGGGGCTGCGTAGGCGCCTCACTGAAAACCGGAGAACCAGCGACAGGCCCAGTAGAGGCCTCGTAGTCTGGCTTGTTCCTAGGCTGCCTGTCCTTATCCTTGCGTTTTTTATGTATGCTGGTCGTCGGCTGCTCCGACGGCATGATATAATTAAATTTCCTACCAAAGTAATGCCATGCAAAGTCAAAATGGCGTTTGATAGTTCTTTTATTAAACCTAGCAGAAAACCGACAACCTGTGACGTCGTGGTCTGGGCCTAGGGAAGGAATACAATAGGAATTGAAGTCCTTATGAGGTATTTGCTTCCCACAAGAAACGCAATTGTTAACTTTTTCTGACATCAGACTGAGGCAAGAAAATGTTCCCCAACGGGGTACTTGGCTTTATTGAAGACTTCGGACTGAAATTCGAATCGAAAATCTCAGGTGTCGGCCGACTGGCACTTGCGAACTGCTTCTGCTTCGGGCACCGCGCAGCAAGAAAGACTGAAGAAAATGGCGTTGGATGCCTCTTATATATCCCTGGCGCACTGACGTCAGGGAAGAAGCGACAGCAACCGACGCCGGACCAAGACTTTGGAATTCGGGCCGACTGCGGGACCGCCTGACGGCAGGATAACCCAAGTGTGATGACTATAGCAGGGTAACACGATGAACATCCGGAAATTCATCCCTGGTTTGGCACCTGTCTCTGATGGACACAGGTAACCTGTAAATGGTTCATCTCCCAAACACCTGCTTACACTTATCAAGGGTATCAGAACTTGTCAGAGATTTGGGATGCATGGCTAGGCTTAAAAAGGCCCTTGTGGTCGTTAGCCTAGTAAACACCTATGAACCTATAAAAACTGTTAAATGTAATAGCTATTGGAAATTAAAACTCATATTGGATTCAATTTAAGAAGAAACAGATGGGAGACTTTTTTAAAAACTTGGGGACTGGGGTGTTGGTTTGGGTTGGGGAGGCTGATTTATAACTAATTTCTGTAGTAATGGTAATGATGTCAGGGACACTGGAACTGACAAATGATTTTATGCTATATAACTGCATGGTATAGTTGAAATGAAGAAATATTTAAAAAAATTTAAATAGTTGCTGACACGTGCCTGTACAATCATCTTATATGTGAGAACTCACTATTTAATTTGAGGTATAGTCTTCTTGCAGCAAGCAATTCAGGGAGAACTTAGAAACCACTGAAGAAAGCATATTGCTGAAACCGGTCTGGATTAATAAAGGATTTACTGCTACCACTATTCAGGGTGCTGGACTTTTTCTTTGCGTTTTGAGTTTGATTTGTCCATGCACCAACCATACTTGCTAGCCTGTTTCTCTCTCAAGAACTTAGATAATGTCGAGTTAGTTTTCTCTGTATGTATCCTGTTTGTTACATTTTCTCTTCATTTTTCTTGTGTGTCAACCTATGCAAATTTTACTCTGTATTTACACTATTTTATTTATTATTCAAGTAAAATGTATTTATTTGCCTTTAAGCTCTTCTGGCTGGTATTGACTTTTTACAAGTGTATTTATGCAATTTTGTTAAGTTAAGAAGAGGATCACCATTATTTACAGTTGGATAACACATTTTGGGACATATGCCCTCAAGACTGCATTGGCTGACTACCAATGAAAGAGACATTGACTGGCGAAATAAAAGCAGATGGTTAATGGAAATCTCTGACTTTCTTCAGAGTGGTGGCAGTACTACCAAACCAGGAAGAAAGCTGTGGGGAATTGAAGAATTCTGTCAACCTTCTCTGGGATACGCATATATGTGTGTGTATGTTTATGTGAAAATAATAATTTGTATAAAAGGTAATTACTGCGGATAGAGGTGTGCTGGGAGACACATATAGTGAGTGGTGTGGCTCTATTAGTAAACAGTGTGCAGTCTAATTTGGGTATTGAGGTTGGAGACCCAGCAGTGCACATTCTCTCTACATTATTAGTGCCAGACTGTACTTTGGCTATGAGTTACTGAAACAGACGTGTATACTTTCTTGCTACTGCATAATTTTTTATGGAGATGGTAATGCCACCTCATTCTTTGCTCTTGGTAGCAGTGGTGCCATTAGTCCTCTACATTTGATGAGAGAGGTAACAGCAACTTGCTTCAGTGACTACATACATCTTGCCAACAATGATAAGCATATATTTCTATCAGAGGGGAAACTTAGAAAACTATTATTTTACATATCCATAATATTAAGTCCACATATTGTTGCTAAACTGGTTGTGTAAACAAAATGCATGCTGCATGTACTTCCTTTAACTTTTGTATGCCACTAGAGGGAGAATACTGAGTATCACAATTCCTGTTTGTAAACATATAACCTTTCCAACATGTATGCAACAAGTACTCATAAGGGATTGGGTAATATGAAAGTCATAACTGTTCAGTTCCTTACACATAAAACTATATTTTATTAGCATTGCAAACTCTTTTATAATAACATGAGAAACTGGCTAGTACAGATACTAGTACTACTGAGGAATGGTATGTGTCCATATTGTTAAATTTAATTGCTATGCACATTAATAATATATATGAACCAATACAGACTCTCTGTTACAAACTGCATTACAACATTCAGCCCTGTACCCACACATGATCATACTGCTCAGACTACCACATATTAGCAGTTATCAACCGTATGCATGTCCAGGTATGACCATACTGTAGTACACTGTATCACTCTGAAATAACCAAGATATCCCTGAAAAAAAAACAGACATTTCCATAAACCTGCTCATCTCTCAATCTGGCAATATATCCTATATTATGCACTTGCTCATCTGCAAGACTTTTTTTTGTAAATCTGCTGTGATTCTGCAGACTGTGAGGACTCCCAAGAAAGTGTGGCTCTCCTGAGCCCTTCTTTCCATGATACCGCAGTTACATAGTATAATCCAAGTATTTACCCCTCCCCCAGGGCCAAAGTCACCAGCTAGTATGAACTAGTGCAAACAAGATACAGGAAAAGATCCAAACTGGGAGTCACCACTGCTGCTCACAGAAGATGCTTGACAAAGTACTGGGAGGCCAAACCCTCAATATACTGGCATCACTCAGACGGTCACTGTGAGGTGCAATGCAAGAGCATATCTTTAAGTGTGTCCAGACCCCTTCCTAAAGTTGTGACAGCACCTCATAGCCTGCACATTTACCTACTCTGCCCACCGCTCACACCTCTTGTGCTTCACTGAGGTTTCAAGAACGGCCTGCCTCACACCAGCATGTTATCCTCATGCCTCCTCTTTAAATGAATAAGGAGGCATAGTTTCATCTTACATATGCTTGGGCTGCTATCTGAAACCAGTCTGCCTGGGTCTTAATAAAGGTGCGAGTCCTTTACAACAAAAGAGAGGGCTTCATCTGCAACACGTACGCACTTTGGCACATGCTTTTGGACTCAAAGAGTTGGCAGACACCGGTGCTATGTGTTAAGCCGTCTCTGAAAGTCTGAAATATTTTCAGGCATATGAGCTCCATTACTGTTATATGATGCTAAAGAACAAATACAGCAATCAATATGTCATGTAAGTCAGTAGTTTTTGAAGTTATTTACATGCATGTGATTGCTCCCCCAGGGTGATATAGTAAAGCTACCTGATACCAAGGTATGTCCACTTACTGTATGGCACATCTGTTGTGCTATATAAGTTGTTTATGGCTGTGCTCTAAATATACATAACTGTAGTGCTCCTACCATGTTTTTGTTGAAGCAGAAGACTTGCATGTAAGATACTACCTGCATATTATGGTACTCCCTACATTTGTGAGGCTTCCTTTGGGTACCACTCTATGTAGACAGCAATAATTTCACTGATGGTTGCTGGGGCATCTTTGTAGACACCTAAAGCATTTTCTTCCACACATGTATGTTGTCTGTAAGTATGTCATGTTCTTAGCACAGAAAGCTGTTTTCTGTCCACAGCTACCCATAACATTATGCTGCTTATCAACCCCATCCACAAGTAGTTGCATGTTCTTTGGCTGTGCAGAACAAGGAATCACTGTTAAGTTTGGTGTAGATTTACTTCCTCTATACATACAACAATTCTCTCTCCACATATAAACATCTACACACACACACACACACACACACACACACACACACACACATATATATGTATATATACTCACACACATACACACACACACACACACACACACACACACACACACATATATAATATATACACACATAACATATACATAAAAGGGTTAAATGGTCACACAAACAATTCAATAAAAACTGCAAGAAAAAGTTTTCACTGTGTAATGCCTTAAACCTCTAATGAGAGCTCATGGAATATATGCAAATGGCCCCATAAGGATAAGGGCATACAATGTTTTAGCTACATGGTTTCTGAATGCCCATGACTTTTTAAGTCTTTATGGGAACATTCAAGCCAGTACAGCCAAACCCCACTAGCTGTGCACATACATGCTTCATCTTTTTTAGTAACCTCATCAGCACAGCATGGGGAAGACAGTAAAAACTACATTTTATTCTATAGTATCACTTAGTTAATACTGCTGCTTAACTCTGCTAAGCTTCCAACCTAATTTAAAAGTAGGATAATTCAATAAACAGACTACAGTATAATGAGATTTCCCACCACTGGGTATAAGAATAAAACAAAGGAACATACACTTCGTGTTTAAAAGCATTTCCTTGACTGCTGGAATTTCCACATACAAAGGCAAACATGACTGACAGGGCTCTTCTGGTTTAGGATCCAATATTGTGGAATAATTTATTTATTTTTATTATTTTACATTTGTTAACCAGTTAAGGTAACTGGTCCGAAGACCCATTTCAGCCATGTCCCACATCAAAGAGGCAAGATAAAGCATATTTAGACAGATAAGAATAAAAAAAAAAACAATCACAAATAATATTAACAGCAATATAAAAACCTAAGAATTCAAATCAACAATAAAGTAGGCATAACAATGGGAGGACATATGTAAATCACCCTAGAATACAAGAAAGCCTAGAAGATTTAGGATTTTTGCTTGGAAGTTTTGCATAGGTATTTTTATACCCCAAGCAGATTCCAAAGATTTTTTCCTCGGGTACATGGCAAATGTTGGAGGTGTTATTGGTAAGAAAGAGGCAACTGGGAACATATGTTGTGGGTGTATAGACAGCTGTCAACCTTCCATCTCTAAAGTGAAGAACACTGACCCTCATAATGTGCAACAAATGGGCAAAATGTGGAACACATACAAATGGGTGACTAACAACTTCAACTAGGAAAGTCATAGGGTGGTTAAAATATTCTGCTTTTACTTGTCAAAAAGATCTTTTAATGAATTAATATGATTAATTTCTATTACCCACAGATATCAGTTAAAAAATTTCTAACAGTGAATGTGTGACAGACCTTTTCAGTGTGAAACTTTGAGGAACATGAACTTTTTAAGATGCCAAATGAGGTATGTTTCTCGTAATGAGGTACAGATGAGAGTCATGGGTGTGTAATGAGTTAGCAGACTTCAAAAATTCCCCATAGAGTAAGATGTCAGAAATACTGGGTGAGCAAATGGGTGTAACTTTTTTTTTTTTTTTTGAGCAGGGAAACAAGATCTGAATTGCTTAGATGTAGTAAGGCCTTGCCAAGTTTAATTCTGTTAACTGCCAAAAAAGCAATTACTAGAAAGTGGAAATCAAAATCTAAACCATTTTTAAAGTATTGAATATTGTAACAGAGATAAAAGAACTGGAAG
This sequence comes from Protopterus annectens, assembly GCF_019279795.1. Classification (NCBI taxonomy): domain Eukaryota; kingdom Metazoa; phylum Chordata; order Ceratodontiformes; family Protopteridae; genus Protopterus; species Protopterus annectens. The sequence continues at coordinate 1,156,517,105 of NC_056746.1, forward strand.
TGGGATCTCTAGAAAAGGGTAGGAGGAAGTTACATAGAAAACAATGGAACCTGAACAAGCAATACTTGTAGAATAATGTTTTGGAGGGGGAGTGAGATTTGAAGGAAGGTAGGAATTCAGAAATTTAAGTAATATTGGACTGAAGATAGTTATACAAAAAAAAACATATCTGATGTATAATGTTTGTAACCAGGGACATGTTAATATGGTTTGTTTTATTTTATATAAATGTATGTTTGCTTATGTCTTACGTGATAATTCAATAAAAGTGTTTAAAAAATTTTCTCTTCTGACAAAGTCCAGGACTGGGATTTGAAAATACAAAGGGTGTTTGTGCTGGGACTAAAAAGACTTCAGATACCACTGTATCACTCTCATTTGGAGTCATGCCAGGGGTATCATGAGAATCACGGAAGGCATAAGACCCAAAATCCTGAAGTATTCCTCGCAGTGAGTGAAGTTTGGGTGGAAAACCTTAGAAATATATCTAGATATAGAGCTATATTTTCTGTGTTGAGGAAAAGCTCTTTGAACTGAGATGGCTAGTTGACATCTCAGGATCACAGTCCTGTCTGAAGAAGTCCAGAAAGACCTTTGAATGTTCTCTTGGAATCCCAGCTTCTGTAAGAGATCTCTCACCCAAGACAGAGACTCCTGACACTTTGAAAAAGACTCTGCAAAGACAAGCACATTATCTAAATATGGCAAAATGTGAATCTCCTCTAGCCTGGAATGAACTACAATTGGTGCAGTAGATAGTCTAAAGGGTAAGGCAAAGAACTTATAATATGAAAATACAAAACCAGACCACGGAGACAATTTAAAACTTAGTGAAGTCATCAATTTCATCAAAAAAACAAAAATAGTAATACAGGCTATTCATCATGTTTGGAATTGCAAATTTAAAATATAATAAAAGTAGTATAAAGCATGGTATATATATGTGTTATTTCACACAACATGAACAGCAGTGGTACTTAAAATGCAGTGGTGATTAAAAACTAGGGGGTACAGAACATCAAATAAGAAGAAAGGCATGCCACTAGTGATGCCTCAACCTAAAGACAATTAAATAAATAAGTCTAAAGTATGGAAATGGGAGACCTCAGGTAACTCCTCAGTCTAAGCACTGCTGAGATGTTACAATTTTCATTTAAAATGTTATTAGTCACTTGGTCTATGGCCATTCAGGATGGTTAACAATGTGTTTAGCCAAAGCATTACATCAGAGTTTCTTCTTAATGGCATACATGGCTAAACACTTTCACAATTAAGTGGTACCTGGATCGAGTTAAGACAGTAAGTATGGATGTAGCTGATAGAAAAATCACCTCAGCCGATTTCTAATGATGAAAATTTAGTCACTATCAGAGAAAACTTATAATATGATCCAGACACATAAAACCTAAAGAGACAGCTGAAATTTGGCTGAATAGGAATATGATAATAAGCACCTTTTAAGTCTAGTGTTACCAGGAAACTTAAAAGAGGAACAAGATGTAACAGGTTGTGAAGTGGCATAATTTTGTATTTGGGTACTATCACAAACAGGTTTATGAAAAAAAAAAGATGCAGAATTGGTCTCCAAGCATTTTATTTCTTTGGCACTAAGAGCATCCTTGAATAAAAACCCTTTCCAACCTGGGAAGGAGGAAATGGTTCTATCACTCCTTGGGACAGCATATGATGAAGAACCAGTTGAAGCAAGACAGTCTGATCTGGAGGATAAGAAATGACCCCCTGGAAAGGAGGAACTTCCTCACACTGCTATCTGTAACCTTGATGAATGATCCTGAGAACCAAGTTGTCTGAAAACGTGCTGCCAAATAAAAAAAAAATAGAGATTCAGACTTTCTAGAGGAAAAAAGGAGCCATGGTGGGAGGCATAGGGACCAAAACTAAAACAGAGATTCAGACTTTCTAGAGGAAAAAAGGAGCCATGGTGGGAGGCATAGGGACCAAAAACTAAATCTCCATCCAATGAGGAATTTAAAATCTCAGTTTTAACATCATCTGTCAGGTCTGAGAATACAGCCACATATACCACTTCAAAACAGTACCACTGACCATAGCCCTGGAAGAAATATCAAAGTCAACACACACTGTAGACAATGAGTAGTGACCTGTGCAATATTAGAAACTAAATTATTTAAAGCAAAATTTTCCTCACGAAAAGAAACTGTGGATAAAATATTCCTCATATAGACTTCCAAGATGGCTGCACACTGATCAACAACTTAACTTCAGCTCTCCCAGTGCAAAAACAGAAACTGAGAAATGACAGCCTGTGATACTGTCAACTGGAGTAAAATTCAATTCCTAGCTAGTAACTACACTGCCTATATGCCAGCAAAGAGGAAACTAAGAAAGTCCGAAAGAAAATCAATTAGAAAAGGTAAAGGAAAACACTGACTGTGAAGAATCCAGCTTCTGTTCAGCAAAAAGCAGTTTAAGCTACAGCTTAGTTGCAAGACATGGCTTCCAATAATCAAGAAGAAAGAACAAGTCAAATGTGCTCAGAGCCGATTAAAATAAACAAAACACTGAAGGAGTATATCAATTCAAATAAAAGACCAGAGAAAATGGAAGAAGCTTTAAAAATATATTCAGATGAGGTGACAAAACTGCAAAAATCAGAGGCTGAAATGAAGAAAAGGCTGGCTGAGTAGGAGGCTGCTCAAGAAAATGTTCCAAAAAAATGGTAGAAATGGCGGGCAAAGCACATAGGTAAATGTGAGACTTTTGCTGTACCAGAGAAACGAGAAGGAACACACTGCATTGATTTTATGAAGGCACAAGTAAATAACTAGACTGGTATTCAACAGCAGGAACTGTTAATTGAAAGGGCACACCATGTGTATGCACCAAATCTAGTCATGAGAAAGCAACCAAGACCTTTATTAGTAAAAATGTAACCCTAACAGCAGAACAGTTGATCTTGACAAAACTGTGGCAAAAGGGCAAAGTATTAAAAGTGGGACACAGTAGAATGTTTGTGGAAAATAATCATTCACTGTGCACTAGGCAGAAGAGAAGCACTTTATTTTCAGTAATTAGGAAATGCTGAGAGGCAGGTGTGTGCTGTTGAATCCAGCTGTCTTCAGAATGTTTTTCCCTGGAGGATCAAAATAATTTCTGATGCAGAACAGACTAAGGAGGAAATGCAAAAGTTTGCCAACAAAAAGTGAGCCATCAAGCAGAAAGGGGATCTGCTTCTCATTCTTCTGATAATAAAGCACAAGGAGAAACACTGCCTGTGAAACCTTTTCCACTGTTCCAAGGGAGAATGCTTGAAAAACAGACCCTGGCATTCATTAACATTTACACTGTGTACACCATTCTGAGTGAACAGGCAACGCAAGCATAACTCACACCTTCTTCCTCCTAATTTCAGTTTCCTACTGATTTTCTTGCAGCCTTAAATATTGAGGGGGGTCATAAAGGTTACCACAAAGTGTAGACTACATGTACAATTACTGTAATATTTCCGAGTGGCTAGAAAGCACAGAAAATGTGGTAGGAATGTTCTTTAATACAGATTGTGTACACTTAGTGTAAGCATTGATGAATCTGGCTCAGAGAAAAGCACAGGAGTTGACCAGAAGAATCAACAGGACTTTGGAACTGAACCAGAATCTGGAGTTCAGAGATGGAGATGAACAGGAAAAAGACTAGCAACACGGAAATTAGTGAATATATGTGAGACTGCAAAGTATCAGTTGCATTTGGGAAATACTGCTGTATGAGAATAAGTGGAAAGAGTGAACTTTTGTTGACTCTTGTTAAACTTCTGGGGAAATGAAAAGCATTTGTCTCACTTCATGTCATTAATGTTTGGAAGGACTCTGAGGGGCGGGGAAGAAGATGGAAAAATGTAATTGCCAAGTAAAACAATTTCTGTTCTTTACAGCATTTCAATTAAACTTTTCACAATATAAAACTGCATATTTTACAGTACAGCATTTTGAGTTGTATGAGATACAGTTACTAAAGTAAACAGCTGCTGTTTTTTCTTCTTCTTCCTCTTCCTTTTCTTTCTTCTTTCTCGATATTAAGAAATGTAGGCATTACAGTGCAAAAAGAGAAGAAAAGCTAGACAAAAGTATGTTTAAGTTAATAGACATCTTGGGTTGCTGAGGTGGGGGATGGGGTGTAAAAACACATAGATCATAACATATGCAGAGCTGTCCAAAAAAACAATAGGTTGGTAGTTAAACAGTACTTGATACATGAACAAAATCCAAAAGAGAAAAAAGCACTGGAACACTCAAATTCTTTTATTAAAAGTCGCAAGTTAAAACTTCTCATAGAAGTTAAAACTTTCACCACAGGGCTTCCTCAGGCGAGTACATCTTAACAGTTGCAGTCATCAGTTAAATATTCAATAAAATCACATGACACAGTTTCAAACTTTTTGATGTAATTCCCTTAGATAGGGTTTTTTGAAACAGTCATTTAATCCTGGTGGTATATGAGACTTCATCCACAAAATCCATTTCATTTCCTCATTTTCTGTTGGCAACTTCACATCCCCTCCCCTCAAGGGTTTATAAATTACCTTCAATATCATAAATTTAAATTAATGTTGATCACCCTTTTCCAAAATATGCTTACTTAGTGCATCTGTTAATAACTTGCGTTTAATGTCACTAATATGGCCAGCTTTACGTTCTTTAAACCTCTTATTAGTCATGCCCACATAGTAACAATTACACTGTTCACACTTAGCCATATACACCAAGTTGCTAGTGTTACAATTCCCATAAGCTTGAAGTATAAATTCCCTTTTGGTTACAGGTGTCTTATTGATCGTTTGGTGTATAGGTGTTTACAGTAAATGCAATTATTACATTTAAATGTACCTTGTTTGCATTTAAAGCCAGTAAAAAAACATTTGGTTGTTCCTTATAACATGTTTGTTTTAACGTACAATTATGTTTATAACTAAACGCTGGTCCTTCCGCAACAAGTTCTTGTAAACCCTGAACGTCCCTTAAAATTTCCCAATGTTTCACTATTATATTCTTGACTGCTGATGTGTTCCTATTATAAGTAAGCATACATCTTGTCCTATTTTGTCTAACTTGTGTCCTATCATTTCCTTGGTGCCCATCACTGAAAGATTGGACTATGTCCTGCTTTAAATATTGCTGTTTAACCTCATTTCCTGCTTTATCCACTGTTCTTTCTGAATGACCTCTACTACTGAATTCCTGACTCATATTTATTAGCTGGTCATTCAACCTGTCTTGTTGTGTGTTTAGCCTCACAACTCTCTGCATTTGGTTTGAAACAATATTTTCAAACATAAAGGGGGTGTATACTATTATGACGTAAATAATTGTTACATTTCATTTCCTTCTTATATATTTCAGTATGTACTTCACCACCTCCATTTCTTGTTAGCATAACATCCAAAAATGTTATGTGTTTCAATGAATATTCATACTTAGATTTCAAAAAAGGAGTGCTTTCATTTGCATATGCCAAGAACCTTTGTAACTGTTCTACATTCCCCTCCCATATTAGAAAAAGTTCGTCCACAAAACGCTTGTAAAACATAATGTGCTCCCTATATATATTTGATGTAGACAACACATACCTTTCCTCCCATACATACATGACTATATTCGCATATGTGTTAGCTACACTCGCTCCCATCGCTACACCCTTTTGTTGGTAATATAGTTTTGTATCAAATAAAAAGACATTATGGGTTAAGACTAATCTTAACATCTCACATAACATGTTAATTTTTTGCATATTATACCCAGAGAATCTTACTAAAAATGTCTTCGTGCTAGCTATTCCACCTCCGTGTGGTATGGAAGTAAAGAGTAAGTCAACATCCATTGTAACAAAATGCGATTTATCATTTAAACGACCTACTGACCAGTCTTGTTAAACTCCAAACACAAGCCATTTACTTCATCTCTTGTGATAGGCTTATATTGGACCTCTTGCAACATCGTTTGCATTTTATTAAAATAAAACTGCTTTCCCATTACTGCAATTCCCCCATTACTGCAATCCCCCCACCTTTGTCTGCACCTCTGATAACTAAGTCCTGATTTTCAACCAGTGAACGTATAGCTTGCTGCTCATCTTTGGTTAAATTATAATATCTATCAACCCTGTTATTTTCATACAATGCATATACATCTCGTTCAATGGCTTTTTCAAATATTTGTAAGGCACCTGTAACTTGTGGAGCAAAAACGCTCCTCCTTTTAAGAGCCGCTTCATAACTGCTTACGGTGCCAAAATATATTTTCAAATTTAAATTATGAACAAAATGTTTGACTTCAGTTAGAGTCTTAGAAATGTCCATTACTTGAGCAGGTACAAAGGTTAAACCCTTGTTTAAAACAGACAGTTTTTAACAAGAATTTATGTGAAATGCATGATACTAGGTTAATTACAAATGATCTGTTTAACTACCTGTTCGTTGAAAACCCCAAGCTGCCATTTATTTATGGCATACCGAAGTTACATAAAAGTGTCAATGACCCCCCCAATGAGGCCTATAATGTCATCAAGGGTGTGGGTCACTGTACCGATGTCTAAATATCTTGAACAGCAACTACGGATAGTCTTAGATAAAATGCCCACCATATTGAAAAATACAGACAGTTTTTTTGAAATAATTTTATAACTGGTCAGTAGGTCATTTAAATGATAAATCGCATTTTGTTACAATGGATGTTGACTCACTCTTTACTTCCATACCACACAAAGATGGAATAGCTAGCACCACGACATTTTTAGTAAGATTCTCTGGGTATAATATGCAAAAAATTAACATGTTATGTGAGATGTTAAGATTAGTCTGAACCCATAATGTCTTTTTATTTGATACAAAGCTATATTACCAACAAAAGGGTGTAGCGATGGGAACGAATGTAACTAACACCTATGCGAATATAGTCATGTATGTATGGGAGGAAAGGTATGTGTTGTCTACGTCAAATATATATAGGGAGCACATTATGTTTTACAAGCGTTTTTCGTGGACGACCTTTTTCTAATAAGGGAGGGAAATGCAGAACAGTTACAAAGATTCTTGGCATATGCAAATGAAGGCACTCCTTTTTTTAAATTTAAGTATGAATATTCACTGAAACACATAGCATTTTTGGATATTATGCTAACAAGAAAGGGAGGTGGTGAAGTACATACTGAAATGTATAACAAGGAAGTGAAACGTAACAATTATTTACATCGGAATAGTATCCACCCCCTTTATATTTGAAAATATTGTTTCAAACCAAACGCAGAGAGTTGTGAAGTTAAACAAACAAGACAGGTTGAATGACCAGCTAAAAAATATAAGTCAGGACTTCATTAATAAGGGTTATTCAGAAAGAACACTGGATAAAGCACGGAATGAGGTTAAACAGCAATATTTAAAGCAGGACATAGTCCCATATTTCAGTGATGGGCACCACGGAAATGATATGACACAAGTTAGACAAAATAGGACAAGATGTATGCCTACTTATAATAGGAACACCTCAGCAGTCAAGAATATAATAGAGAAACATTGGGAAATTTTAAGGGACGTTCAGGGTTTACAAGAACTTGTTGCGGAAGGACCAGCATTTGGTTATAAATGCAATTGTACGTTAAAACAAACATTATGTTATAAAGAGCAACCAAAAAGTTTTTTTTACTGGCTTTAAATGCAAACAAGGTACATTTAAATGTAATAATTGTGTTTACTGTAAACACCTATACACCAATCGATCAATAAGACACCCTGTAACCAAAAGGGAATTTATACTTCAAGCTTATGGGAATTTGTAACACTAGCAACTTGGTGTATATGGCTAAGTGTGAACAGTGTGATTGTTACTACGTGGGCATGACTAATATGAGCTTTAAAGAACGTACAGCTGGCCATATTAGTGACATTAAATGCAAGTTATCAACAGATGCACTAAGTAAGCATACTTTGGAAAAGGGTGATCAACATTCATTTAAATTTATGATACTGAAGGTAATTTATAAACCTTGAGGGGAGGGGATGTGAAGTTGCTAACAGAAAATGAGGAAATTAAATGGATTTTGAGAATGAAGTCTCATATACCACCAGGATTAAATGACTGTTTCACTTTAAAACCCTATCTAAGGGAATTACATCAAAAAGTTTGAAAATGAGTCGTGATTTTATTGAATATTTAACTGATGACTGCAACTGTTAAGATGTACTCGCCTGAGGAAGCCCTGTGGTGAAAGTTTTAACATTTATGATTTATTTTTTTATTATTTATTTTACATTTGTTGACCGGGATAGTCCGACTGGATACATGTCCATTTTCAGCGGAGGCCCGGGGAGAAAAGCTCCAACATAGTCACACAGACAGATAGTTACATATTAGTGTTTAAGATAGAAAAGAATAAAAAGCAATTTATATACTATATACTACACATACTACCTTGCTCTAACAGACACAACTTACAACAGTTCAATATACAGATCTTTAAAAACATGCTAGTGAATTTATTAAGACAGATTATAGATTATAGTTTGGCTAATGTACAATGTACATGCTTTTTGATTACATATCCCCACTCTAGGTTGTCCTTTTGGGTTTAGATTTACTTGAGAAGTAGTATGGCCTTGGTTTAACGAAGAGGAGCTAGTCTGGGTTTGAGCATGGACAAAGCCAATACGACTTAAAATGGAGTTTTAGACTCTTTTTGAATTGAACTGGGGAAGTAATAAGCATGAGGTTGTTGGGGAGGGAGTTCCATAGCTTTCCAGTGGTGTTGGCGAACAAAGCATCACCGCCTATGTTGTTGGATTTGAGTGTTTGGACAAGGAGTCTGTTTGATGAGTGAAGGCAGCTTAGACTGGTGTAAGGAATTATTATATTTTTCAGTGCAGGGGTGTTATCAGGTTGTTTAAGAATTTTAAAAGCTTCTATGAGTTGGTTCATCTTGAGAAGATTTGGGAGTTCTATCCAGCCAAGTTTTTTCAGGTTAAAGCAGTGGCGTGTTCTATAGGGCAAGCCAGTTACAAATCTGGCAATATGATTATAACAACACGAGAGTTTGTTCAGGTCAGATTTGTTAAGGTTAGTAAGCACGGGAGAGGCATATAGAAGGGTAGAGAGAAGGTGTGAGTGGGCAGTGGCCACTTTGGCCATAGGGGTTAGGAAGGTCTTTATTCTGTATAAGGACCCAAGTTTCTTGTTTACGGACTTAATGGTTTGGTTGATATGCATATCGAATCTAAGTTTGTTGTCAATGATAACTCCTAGTAGCTTTGTGTAGGAGTCTGGGGAGATGATGGTACCATTATTGGATTGTATAGTAAAATGTGTAGGAGGGGATGTATTCGTTGGGTGGAAGAGAAGTAGTTTGGTTTTGTTTGGATTTAAGATCAGATGATGATCTGAGAGCCAGTTTTCGACTGTAGTAAAACTGAGCTGGGTGGCAGCTAGTAGGTTTGGTAGAGAGTCATCGGAACATATTAGAGTTGAGTCATCTGCATACTGAATACAGGTGGCTTAGGGGATGACTGTATGGAGGTCATTTATAAAGACTGAGAAAAGAAGAGGTCCTAATATGGAGCCTTGAGGAACTCCTATGGTGTTTGGTAACAGGTGAGAGAGCTTATTTTGCCACAGAACTGCTTGTTGTCTACCCGAGAGGTAGGCATGAAACCATTTAAGAGCTGTATTGTCTAGGTACAGGGTTTTCAGAGTGTGGAGAAGTAGCTGGTGGTTCACCATGTCAAAGGCTTTCGACAGGTCCAGAAAGAGAGCTGAGGATATTTTTTTGTTGTTCCGGTTTTGGTTGATTTTATCGGTAAAAGAGAGGAGGGCGGTGGTCGATGGTCTGAATCCATGTTGAGAGTTGGTCAGTAGTTTATTCTGGGTGAGATAGTGCATAAATTGTTTGTGCACACACCTTTCCATAATTTTGGCAAGTGGTGACAGTATGGCTATTGGCCTATAGTTCGATAGTTCTGTGGATGAGCTACCTTTATGGAGTGGAATAACATAGGATATTTTCCATATTGAGGGGATTGTGGCCTCGGTTATGGTTCTATTGATTAGGATCGAGATAGGATACGCTATGGTATCTGCAAATATTTGCAGATATTCAGCTGGGAGTAGATCTGCAGAAAGGGTAGTTGGTTTTTGCTTCTTCAGTAGGGATCTGATAGAGGATGTAGAGATAGGCTGGAGGTTAAAGGAGAGTAGTGACTTGGGTATAGGATTTTTTAATGTAGAGGAGGGGGGAGGTAGTTGATTGGCTAAGGACTGAACCGTCTCGGTAAAGAAAGTATTGAAGGTATTTGTTACTTCTTCTGGGCTTTTACCACTTAATGTCCCAGGGGTAGGAGTAGAGGATTTATCTGGATGGAGAAGATTATTTAAACCTGCTTATCATTTAAATGATAAGTTTTAACTTGTGACTTTTAATAAAAGAATTTGTGTTCCAGTGCTTTTTTTTCTTTTGGAATATATGCTGAGCTGATACGTTTTCTCTTACTTTTGCATAGGTGAATGTCTGGATTAAAAATCAACCATGGCTTAATCTAATAATTTTAAATGGAAACAAGTAAATATCAGAACAAATATAATGAAAAATTTTCTTTTAGCAATAAATGTTTCAGACGGTCTTTCAGACTGCAGCAGAGGACTACATGTTTCTTTATTCTCTTACATTTCCATTGAGACAAACTGATAACAGGGCAATAAAAGAACACTGGTTTCTTTTAAGGTGAAAAGTTAATGCTTTCTGGAAGCATGCAAGTTGTTTTCACATCTAGGGTGAATAAAGATAAAAAAGAAGACAACAATTAGTGTAAGTAGAAGCAATGGCAACAACATGCATCTTAACATGGATTACCTCAATTTCAGGTTAATTAGGGCCTGTGTTAGCAGTTGTCCATTTGGCACAAGTGTTCTTATTAGGATGGTTAAACTTCATTGTTTGAAGATGTACATAGTTATGAGTGCTTGTACAGGTTATGGATGTGTTCTGGGGTGTTTTTTTTAGGGTTTTTAATAAAACAAAAAGTCTTGTAGAATGTAAAAAGCAGTTATGTACCTACCATAACGTTCCATGTTAGTTGTCTTCATCTCGCCTTCTTTCTTGCTGGTTGGGATCGGAGCCGATCCTCGGCTCCGACTCAGCCATCTTCAATAGCTCGAGAGCTGTTTACTGGCTCGAGGCTACCCCCTATCCCATGATGCCTAGCGATAGCTACCTAGATCTCATTTGAAATAGCTAACTCCAGACATAGCAAGAGAAAAAACAGTCCAAAACAAATAGGTTGACTATACCTGCCATATTCTCTAAGTCAGTAGAGGAAACAAACCAGAGAACACCCAGCCAGTGAAATAAGAACTCTTCTCAGTTCAATAGGACAGGGGAATGGAGGGTGGGACGCAAGAAAGAAGGCGAGATGAAGACAACTAACATGGAACGTTATGGTAGGTACATAACTTCTTTATGTTAAGTTGTCTATCTCGCCTTCATTCTTGCTGGTTGGGACAGCGTCCCTAGCACCTAATATCCTGAGTGGCTCATTGGAACAGACTCTTCAGAACAGTGGAACCAAAGTCAGCTCTGCTCCTGGAGACCATATCCAACTTGTAATGAGAAATAAAGGCATGAGGATTTGCTCACGTAGCAGCTGCACAGATAGAATCCATGGGCAACCTAGACTGGAAGGCTACAGAGGTGGCCAAGGCCCTAGTAGAATGACCTTTCGGTTTGATAGGTAACTCTTTGTGCCTTAACTGATAAATGAAAGTAATAGTGTGAGACAACCATCTAGATAAGGTCACCTTGGAAACTAGGAGACCTTGTTTGCCTAAGATATAAGAAAGGAATAGCTGTTCCGACTTCCTTATTTCCTTAGTTCTGTGCAGGTAAAAACGCAATTGTCTATGAACGTCCAACTGGTGTAATTTGTACTCTGCCTTGCTGGTGTGATTAGGGAAAAACACAGGAAGGTCTATAGATTGGTTTAAATTATTTTCTGAGCAGACTTTAGGAAGAAAAGAAGGATTAGTCCTCAGAGCAACTCTGTCCTTATGAAAAACCAAGTATGGAGGACGAACACATAGCGCCTGAAGTTCGGAGACACGTCTGGCTGAAGTAATAGCTACCAGAAAGAGTGTCTTCCAAGATAAAAACTTAATGAAGCAGGACGCTGCTGGTTCAAAAGGGGGCAGAATTAAGGAAGTTAGGACCAAATTAAGGTCCCAAGGAAGAGGGGGATCTCTCACTGGAGGCCTAAGGAGAGTCGTCCCTCTGAAAAAAGCTTTACAGAGCTTATGAGACATAATGTTAGAATTTGACAACCCAACTTGAAAGTTAGAAATGGCCGCTAATTGAACCCTGATCGTAGCAGAAGTGGACCCGGAATGAAAAAGTTATGCTAGGAATTCCAGAATTTCGTGGACTGGGGCTGAAAAGGGATCTACGTTCCTAGCCTCTGCCCAACAAGAAAAACGTTTCCATTTACTAGCATAAGTTTTCCTGGTTGTGGACTTGTGAGAGGAGACAATAATCTCACGTACAGCCAGGGAAATGCTGGGAAGCCTGGCTAAGGTTGGAAGTGGAGCAACCAAGCTGTGACCTGGAGAGTTTGGAGGGATTGATGCAACCCGCCTGATTGATGAATCAGTAGATCTGGAATCAGGTCCAGAGTCCAGGGCTGATCGAGAAGGTAATGGTGCAGGAACGGGAACCATATCTGTCGAGGCCAGTAGGGGGCAATGAGGATCATTTTGCAACCCAACGATATTGCTTCCTGTATGAGTTTCAGTATCAGGGGAAACGGAGGAAAGGCATAAAGAAGTCCCTGAGGCCAATCGTGGACTAGATCATCTCTGGGTGTGTGACCTGGAAGCGGAAGAAGGAAGAAGTAGTTGCTGCATTTGCTGTTGAAGGGGGTGGCAAAAAGATTGCAACAAGGTTGTCCCCATTTGCAGAAGATAAGATCCGCAACTTCCTGATTCAGAGACCACTCGTGAGGCATGAGGATAGCTCTGCTGAGCCTGTCCGCTATGACGTTGGACCTCCCAGGGATGTGCGTCGCAATCAGAAAACGTTGGGAGGAAATCGCCCACTGCCACAGTCCGAGTGCTTCTCGACACAGGGGGCACGATCTGGTTCCGCCTTGCTTGTTGATGTACCACACCACTGACATATTGTCTGTTTGAATTGCAATGGTCTCGGAAGGAAGAGAGACCTGAAGGGCTTGCAACGCTAGGAGCACGGCTCTCATTTCTAGGACGTTTATGTGCAGATGGTACTCGTGAGGTTGCCAAGTGCCTTGGACTGTCCTGCCCAGATAATGCCCCCCGAACCCTATAAGGGAGGCGTCTGTGGTCACTGTGGCTACCGGAGGGGGCTGAATGAAGGGTCTGCCCTGAGTCACTAGTGGGGAGAACATCCACCATGAAAGGTGCCTTTTGCATGCTTCTGTAATCAGGATCATGTGAGACATGGGCAGCTCTTAGAAAGACCACTGTGTGAACAGAAGCCACTGAAGGATCCTCATACGAAAGTGGGCCAGTGGGATTAGAAGAATGGCTGCTGCCATGGAACCCAGAGTTTGAAGGACGAACCTGACTTGGATCCTTTTGCTCTGCATTAGAATCTGTACTTGCTGATGAATGGTAGACACCCTTTCTAGCGGTAGCCTTGCAAACATGTTCCTTGTGTCTAAGTCTGCACCTATGTAAGTGATAGATTGACAGGGCAACAAGGCAGATTTTTCAAAGTTTATTGTAATGCCTAGCTGGGAGCAGATTGTGAGTGTGTAGTCCCTGGCTTGTAGGAGTTGATGCCTGGTAGTAGCCATGAGGAGCCAGTCGTCTAGATATGGAAACACGTGGAATCCTCGACATCTCAGGTGAGCTGTGAACACTGCCATACATTTGGTGAACACCCTGGGGGCTGTGGTGAGACCAAAGGGCAGAGCTCTGAACTGATAATGACTGGCTCCCAGCCGGAAGCAAAGAAATCTCGTGGAGCGCCTGTTCATCTTGATATGGTAGTACGCGTCCTGAAGATCTATCGAGCACATCCAATTGTCCTGACCCAGAAAGGGTAGAATGGACTGTAGCGTGACCATCTGAAACTTTGTTCTTTGTACAGACCTGTTTAGTCTGCTGAGATCCAGAATCGGTGTCCAGTCCCCTGTCTTTTTTGGTACCAAAAAGAACCTTGAGTAAGTTCCGGATCCATGCTGGTCTACCGGGACTTCCTGGATGACTCTTTTTTTCTAGCAATTTTGAAACTTCTATTACTGCTTGGTCCTTCAGATTGGGTGGAACATCTGGAAGGGATTTATCTGATGGTAAGGGGGGGTTGATGGAAGGGAATTTTGTAACCTCCGGATATAATGGACCGTACCCATCTGTCTTGCGTTAAATTTTGCCAGGCTTTTGGGTACAGTGAAAGTCTTACCCCGACTGCCTCCAGAGGTGAGCAGCCGGGCAACCCTTCAGGGATGCTGAAAGGGCTTATCAGAGAAAGATTCTCTGTTGCCCTGGTTCTGCGGACCCCCTCGAGGGCGGCGTCTGTTATTATTGTTTCCCCCTCTGCCTCTGGAGGAAAAATCACTACATGTGTCAGGCAAGGCTCCCTAGGATTTTCGGAACTACAACTTGCCACTCTTCGGACCTTTGGGGTAAGGTCTAGAGGGAGTGGAAAAACAGACTCCCACGGCAGAGAGAGTCTTGCCTTCTTGCTCACACCTAGTCAAAGTGTCTTTCACCTGTGGTCCAAAAAGAAAGGAACCATCAAAGGGGGTGTTGGTGAAGGACGCTCGAAAGAGTTCCGCAAAGTTACACAGCCGCATCCATGCATGCCTCCTAAGGGCCACACCGGTACCTGCGGCTTTACTCGCACCATCGGCTGCATAGGAAATGAGCCTCATGGAGGAGTTAACTACAGAATTAAGCGTCGCCAGCTGGGAAGCTACTTTAGCTTGAGCTCCCTCAGCTGATGGATCTTGAAGGGTATCTCCGAGCTCTTTAAGGAGATCCCTCTGAAGTCGGGTAAAATGACATAAGTAGTTAAGTGACCTCATAGAGAAGGTCGCTGAAGCAAACATTTGCTTCCCGTATCTGTCCATCGTCCTAGACTCCTTGTTAGGAGGATGGACAGATGAAGAGGTCTCCGCTAACTCTTTTTTGGTGGCTGCTGCTACCACCATGGCATCAACAGGAACACCTCTAGTAAGGAATTGCTTATCCTGGGGTGCTGTGATGAATTTAAAAGGTCTCCTCGGAGTTGGTTCCACTGTATCTGGAGATGACCAAGCCTTTCGAGCCACCACTGCCAAAAGTGGATTGAAAGGCAGAGAAACCCAGGAGGTGGAAGGTCGGGAACCGAAAGCATCCAGAAATACAGACTCATCCTCGGTAGGGGCTAGGGGATTCCAGTTCCCCCTCTGCTTAAGCATTTCTAGGATGTCCGAGAAGGAAACATCTTCAGAGGAGGATCTCGGGGACCCTTCCGAATCATCTAAGTCTGTATCAGAAGTGACAGACTCAGGGGAGTCAATGTGCTTCCTCTTGCACTTCTTCTTACGAGGGGGCTCCTCTGAATGATCAGGGGAGGCCTCGGAAGAAGAGAAAACACCCAATGGGGTGTCCTGGAGCATTGGTTCCTTATGCTTGGGGCCTGGAGTAGGAGCAGAGGTTGGCACAGGCACTACAGGGGATGGAGCTGGTGGGGCTGATAGTGGAGCTGACTCAGTGGCCAGCACACTCCTCATGACATCGAAGGCATCCCTGCCATGATGCAGAGAAAGCTCCGGTTCCGAGGAAATAGGAATCTTTCTCCGCACCGAGGGACATGGCTCCGAGGCCAATGTAGGAGCTGAGCTCACCTGCGCCGAAGCTCCGAGAGGGAGAACGGGGTCGGACAAGGGTCCGATGCCACTCGTCGCCTCGGAGCCGATGAGGGAACCCCGGCATCCAGATTCCTCGACGGACGGCACCACCGAGGGGATCGGCGCCGACGTCGGAACCAAAGGAGATAGAGTTATCTGAGCCGACGGTTCCACTACTCAAACCCCAACGAACTCAGGCTCCGAACTTATTGGAGTCGGAGGAGGAACATCGAGAGAAGTGGAAGGAGCCGACACCTGTTGAGGAGGGCTGGACAACTCTTGGCGAGTGCCTGCGACTTTAGCAACCTGCTGACCACTCTCTCCACATCGTGATCCTACAGTCTAGAGGATCGAGAGGAGTGAGAGGATCGGTGACTATGCTCGCTCTGAAGTAAAGGAGACAGAGGAGCCGAATGCACCGATTCTAGTGAAGGGGACCTCAGCCTCTTGTGGCTCCGCAACGGCTCCGAAGTCTCTGATGGAGCCGACGGGGAAATTGTCTTGTTGGTGCCAGCCGGCACCGAAGTGGAAGGTAAAATCTGAACCGAAGACGGCTCCGAACTTGGAGCCGATGGCTTGGTGGGTTTAGGGGATTTCACAGGCTGACAGTTCTTGGCCGGTGAATCCTGGGGTTTTAAAAGACCCCTAAGAATAAGCTTATTCTTACGCTCCTGCAGGACTCTTGGACTAAAGGCATGGCAGATAGAACAAGAGTCCTGCAGGTGCACAGCGCCTAAACAATAGACACAAGAAGTGTGCCCATCTGTCAGAGACATTTTCTGACAGCATGAGTCACACTTCTTGAACCCAGAAACCTTGGATTCCTTTGACATCCTTAAAGAAGGAAAACAACAATTATAACAACAACTACCAGAAGCAGTATACAGTCTACACAAAAAACACACTCTACTATAAGACTATAGCTAAAAGTTTTTTTGTTTTTTTTTTAAATAGGAAAGCCTCTAACTTAAACGGCTAGCCTATGAGAGAAAGGTAGAAGGAAAGCCTCTAACTTAAACGGCTAACCTGACAAGAAGAGGTGGGGGGGAGGGGTGGGGGGGGACTCTCTAAGTTAAACGAATTCTACAAGAAAAAGAAGCAATACTACAACTAAACATTAACTATCACAAAACAAGACTAACGTTAATAATAAAACACTAAAAGTGTTGAATTCTAGAGTAAGAAAGTTATACAAAAAACTTTATACGAGCCTGAGCCACAAAAACGACACCTCACAGCTGAAGCGGCAAACGAGATCTGGGTAGCTATCGCTAGGCATCATGGGATAGGGGGTAGCCTCGAGCCAGTAAACAGC
This sequence comes from Protopterus annectens, assembly GCF_019279795.1. NCBI lineage: Eukaryota > Metazoa > Chordata > Ceratodontiformes > Protopteridae > Protopterus > Protopterus annectens. The sequence continues at coordinate 1,156,534,297 of NC_056746.1, forward strand.
TCTCGAGCTATTGAAGATGGTCGATTCGGAGCTGAGGATCACCTCCGATCCCAACCAGCAAGAACGAAGGCGAGATAGACAACTTAACATCATATGTTCTACTGTTGATGATAAGAAAAAATGTATAAAGTATTAAATGTGACAAACATTAATGAGTGCATGTATTACAAAAGGTAGAAGTAGACATTTAAACAAACTGCCATATATAGTAGATGGGAATAATGACTTCTTGCCAAAAAGGTGACTCTTTCTATATTATTATAGAATATGAATGTTTTCACATGTATAGATTAAAAAGAAAGAATAGTTAAATATATTAAGAAATGCTGAGTACAAATAGCAATGCTGCAGGAGACACATTTGGAAAGAACAGCGTGGGAATTTGTTAAGGATTTCAGGATCTGTATTCTAAAGAGTGTCAGGGACAGAGGAAAAGAGAAGTACTTATATCAGTTGCTAGAGGACCTCCAGCAGTAATAACTGAGGAAAAATAATAATGGCAGATTTATGATAGTAAGGGACTACTGGTAAGGGATGAGGGTTAGAATGGCATGTATTTTATTCCACCTAAACTGCTATAATGGAGCTTAAAAAACTGGGTAGAAATAATCAGTTTTCAGCAGGGAATATTACTTACAGGTGGAGACTGGAATTTGATAATGCAACAATGAGGGGGGACCCAGAAGAGAAAATATAACAAAAGAGGGTAGATATCTGAAGATATTAATGAACATAGTTGGTATGAAAGACATGAATTCAGTAGTACAAATGAGGAGAGAACTTACATATTATTTCCCAAGATACAATAACTGGTCCAGACAAGAGAGAAATTATACTTCATAGGAACATGTGCATTTAATTGAGAATTTTGACACACATCCAATAACTATTTCAGATCAAGCATCAATTATTACCAAGATAAAAATGCAGGATAATGAAGTAAAGATAAGACATTGGTGCTTCCCCACTACCTGGCAAAAAGAAAGCAATTTAAGGAATGAGTAGTGGAAATTATCTGGGAGTTACTAAGGAAGATAGAAAGTACTCCAGAAGTTATAGTTAGTGAGTGGAATAAATTGGAAAGGGAGTTTAAAATATGGTAGAAATAAAATAAAAACATATCTGGTTAAGAAGTACTAAGAACTACTTTGAGGGGGATGACAAAGGTTAAAAAAGGGGACTCTCAAAAAACAAAAAAGAGGTGCAACTGCAGAGTGCTAAAGATAAGATAAGGTGGTACCTGGATAATATGCATGAGTTTAGAAAGATTGCTGTTAAACAACTGTTTTTTGATAATAACTCCAAAGCACAAACATTTCTGGCACAATGAGTTAGGCAACAGAAAGTAGAATGTGTTTTGCCAAACTTAGGAAGCCTACAACATGAAAAATAACCAGAGATCCTGTAGAGGTATTAGACATATTTTAGAAATGTTACAAAAATTTGTGAGAAGTGAGGAAATCAAGAAAAAGCACACATGGAAATATTTAAGGAAGACTTAAATATGCCACGGTTAGGGGTAGATGAGGCTCAACAACTAGCAGTAAAGAGGAGATAAGATAAAAATGGTGAAGTATAACCAATCTGCAGGAAAGTCTCCAGGAACAGATGGTATTCCAGTGATGTTTGGAAGCTAGGAGGGAAGAAAGTGATTAAAGATCTGGAAGGTTTTGTTTAACAGTATTTTAAAGGGAGGGGAGGCACCAACACCCTGCAAAAAAGCTATGGTGGCTACAATATCTAAAGATGGTAAAGACCCATCTGATCCAACTTCATTCAGGCCCATATCAATTTTAATCCATGATTCTAGTGTGTTTATGTCTGTAATGGCTAAAAGAATGGCAAAGGTGATCCCAAAACTATTAGATGGAGGGGAGACAAAAATCTAACAATATTAATAGAACAATGATGATACAGAGTAAGCAGAGTCTAAGAAAATGCCACTGTTATTGGTAGGTCTTGATGCAGAGAAAACATTCAACAGAGTAAGATGGGATTCTATAAGAAGGACAATGGAAACATTTGTATTTCCTGATACAATAATAAGGTTAATTAGAAAACTATATGAGGGATCGGAGGCAAAAATCAAAGTGGGAGGGTTCCTCTCTGACAAGTTGTGTCTGAACAGAGGAACCAGGCAAGAGTCCTCTTTTCCCTTTGTTATTTGCTTTATAGATACATAGGATCAGAGATGTATACTAAGCTAACAACCTGCTGGGCCTTTATAAGTCTAGCCATATGTCCCTTGAAAGTGAGAATCAAACCCTGTGCCTTATGCCTGTGAGGTAAACAACTTAACTATTAAGCAATCTCCCCAAAGAAAATAAGGGACTCAGAAATTCAAGGATGAAACTGGTAAGCTGTTCAAGAAAAGTTGTTTTTATTTGCAGATGATATTATTTTGTACCTGACAGAACCAGAAACGGACATGTCAGTGTTGTGTAATATTCTGAGACAGTTCTGAGTATTCCAGGATATAAAATTAATGAAGAGAAAACAAAGGCTATAGCTATAAACCATGTACCTACACATGAATTTGCTTAGCAATACCCATACTTATGGAAATATGATAAATGAAGCATTTAAGAGTATGGATTACACGGGACTCTTATGACAGCTAAGTATATGTGGGGAAAAGACTAAACAAAAGATAAAACAAAAACAAAGAAACTGGAAGCTCTTGCCTATGGATATAGTTAATCAGGGGGGTAATTCAAGAAATAAGAAAAGAATGGCATTTTGGATGCAGATCCCTACAAAGAATAACAACAGTCATACAAAATATTATATTCATAAAGTAGTGAAAAGTATACTGAAAACTAAGCTAGCATGAGAATGGAGAAAGGAGATTCTACAGATAGGGATGACTGCAATTAGAGGTGCAGAGAATAGGCAAGAGGGGGCTAGAATTTACTGTAGAAAGCTGGCAAAGAAAACAAGGTATTGGGAACAAATAATTAAAAAGGGAAAGGTAACAGAATGGGAAAAGGTCAAGAAGACATTTGGATTGCAGAATAGGGTCTATCTTCCCTATCATGGATTGATATCAGTGTATAAACCAAAATAATGGGATTGGGGAATTCTAAATGAAAGACCTGCACTGGCTGAGTTTTTTTAAACATGTTTATTAATTTAAACAAATAAGCAGCTTATTATAACATTTAATATATATATATATATATATATATATATATATATATATATATATATAAATACACATGGAAATAAAGAAGTTATTATGAAGTTAAAATATTTTAAAAGACTATAAAAATTGTTAAAACACTGTAGTGAATGAACATTGAATAGAATTTCAGGAATAAAGAAAAGTTTTGTTGGAAAAAATAAATAAATAAAATACATTTTGTAAAACAGAACAATTTGTATATTACACAACAAAGGTCAATTCATTATTCATTATAAAATATGATGTAAAGTATCTGTTAAGGAATGGTTTCAGTGTCAACATTCTTAATAATCAATTTCAATAATTATATATATTTAAAATTCCTTTCTTTTTTATTAAAATTATATGTATAAGTAATGAATTGACCTTTCTTGTTGTACATACAAATGGTTCTGTTTTACAAAATGTATTTTTTATTTATTATTTTTTATTCCAACAATCCTTTCATTCTGAATAATATTCAAGGATTCATTCACACCACATGTTTTTTAAATTTTTTAATAGTCTTAAAAATTTTTTTACATATTAGCTTAATAGTCACTTATTCATTTATTTAGTGTTTTTAAATGGATTTTAGTAAAGGTGTCTTTAGTCCTTTCCTTTAAATGTACAAATGATTGATTTTATCAGTTCAGTTGCAGTTCCTGTTTTTTGGTTCGTTTGAAGTTATGTCTTACCATAACGTTCCATCTGTGTTGTAGATCTTTGTTCATTCATTACTATTAGGACTTCGGTTCCGTCCCCGGAACCGATATGGCCGTTTCCATGCTCGCGCCAGTCAAAAACTCTCAGCTAAGACCTAACCATAATGCCCCTCTCCTAGTTACTCCAGATCGAGTTTGCCCACCCCTATATAATAGAGGTAGTAAACAGAAAAATAGTAGAAAGGCTCTGTCTGAGCAAATACCCCAACCAGGAGTTCCTAAAGTCCACCAGGAGTCCAGGCAGGGGGAAGGAGGGCGGGAAGTAATGAATGAACAAAGATCTAAAATACAGATGGAATGTTATGGTAAGACATAACTTCTTTATCTGATGTTGAAAATTTTTGTTCATTCCTTACTATTAGGACCCAGTCCCCAGCTACTTGAGTCCTGGGTGGCCCTAAGGAATGATATTCCTGAGCACCACAGAACCAAAAGATGCTCGTCCCCTGGAGGCCAAATCCAATTTGTAATGAGAGATAAAGGTATGAGGTCTTGCCCAAGTGGCTGCTGCACAGATATCATCCATAGAGGCTCTGGAATGGAATGCTACAGAAGTAGCTTTAGATCTGATAGAGTGAGCCTTTATTCTGGAAGGTAAGGATAGCTTATTCTGTTTGTAGATAAAGATAATGACGTTTCTAATCCAGGAAGATAAAGTCACTTTGGAAACAGGTTTACCCAATCTGGGTTCTGCAAAGGCCACAAACAATTGATCTCTTTTCCTGAAAGACTTAGTCGTGTCCAAATAACAATGAATCTGCCGATGCACATCAAGGGTGTAAAAAAGGTACTCCCCTCTATTAGAATGCTGAGGGAAGAAAACCAGCAGGTCAATAGATTGGTTAATGGAAAATCCAGAAATGACCTTGGGCAAGAAAGAAGGGTCAGTACGAAGGGACACCCTAGCCATGTGGAAGATCAAGAAAGGTCTCTTGACACTCCAGGCCTGCAGCTCACACTCTTCTTGCTGAGGTAAGTGCTACTAGAAGTAAGGTTTTCCATGACAAAAACTTTAAATCACATGAATCAAAAGGCTCGAAAGGAAGACGTGTGAGAGACTGAAGCACCAAAGTCAAGTCTCAGGGTTCTGAGGGAGGCTTGACTGGAGGTTTAAAGTGTAATACTCCTTTCAAAAATGTCTTGCATAGGCGGTGTGACTTAAACGAAGAATTATCAAATCCATTATGAAAATTGGCGATAGCTGCCTAATGTACAGTGATCGTCGATGCTAAGGCTCCTGCATGTAAAAGAGTCATCAGATATTGAAGGATCTTTTGAACAGACAGAGAAGGGACCTATGTTCTGATGTTTGGCCCAAATAGAGAACCTAGTCCATTTACTAGAATAAACTTTTCTAGTGGAAGATTTGTGTGAAGCCAGATGAATTTCACAAACAGGAGATGGGACATCAGGCAGCCTGGCAATCATTGGAAGTGGAGGAACCAAGCTGTGAGCTTGAGACTGTGGAGATTGGTATGAATCAGTCCCTAAGGATGAGATAACAGGCCTTGGGAATGATCCAGGATCCACAGGCTGTGAATCAGATGAGGCCTTAGAAATGGGAACCAGACTTGACAGGGCCAAAAGGGAGCAATGAGGATCACTTTGTTTCTCAACCTTGAGCTTTCTGGAGAAATTTTGGAATGAGGGGAAAGGCATACAGTAGACCCGGGGGCCAATCGTACGTTAGAGCATCCCTCGGGGGTTCCCCCTGAGGGGGGATCAGGGCAAAGTAGCTTCTGCAATCTGCTGTTTAGGGGGGAACCAAACAGATCACAGCAAGGCTTGCCCCAGCGTCGGAAGATCCGATCCGCTGTTACAGGGTTGAGGGACCACTTGTGAGGCATCAGGATGTTCCTGCTCAGATTGTTCGCAATAAGATTGGAACTCCCGGGAATGTGCGTTGCTATAAGAAAGCTGTTGGAAGCTATCGCCCAGTACCAAATCCTCATGACTTCCCGACAGAGGGGGTAAGACCTGGTTCCGCCTTGCTTGTTGATATATCAGATGACTGACATGTTGTCTGACTGAATTGCAATGGTCCCAGAAGGTAGGGTTGTATGGAATGCTTGCAACGCTAAAAGAACTGCCATCAGTTCTAGGATATTGATGTGCAAATTGGCCTCCATGGGGGACAAGGTGCCTTGGACAGTCTCTCCCTGGAAATGCCCCCCCACCCTAACAGGGAACCGTTCGTGGTCACCGTGGCCATGGGCTGGGGAAGAAAGAACAGTCAACACCAAAGATTTGTTTGTAACTTCATCCACCATAGCATTTCTTCCTTGCAATGGTTAGACGTATCATGTGGTCGAGTGGGTGCGTTAAAAACGACCACTGTGCAGAAAGGAGCCACTGCAGGATTCTCATGTGCAGCCTCGCCAGTGGTACTAATGTAATGGCAACTGCCATGGAGCCTAAGAGTTGCAGTACAAGGCGTGCTGATACATAGGTCTGAGGAAGAAGGTCTTGGATTTGGTGTCTTATTTTCGAAAGCCTGTGAGGAGGAAGAGAAGCTTGACAGGATGTTGTGTCGAAAACTGCTCCAATAAATCCCAGTGTCTTTGTTGGGGACATTTGAGATTTGTCCTTGTTGACTGTAATCCCCAAGCGGAGAGCGAGACCTCGAGTGTAAGGCAGGCTGCAGACTAGGAGATTCCTGGTTGGAGCAGTAAGGAGCCAATCGTCTAGATACGGACACACCTGGAATCCTTGTAGTCGAAGATGAGCTACCACAACTGCCATACATTTGGTGAACACTCAGGGGGCTGTCGAGAGACCAAATGGCAGTGCCCTGAACTGGTAGTGATTGGCTCCCAGCCGGAAGCAGAGAAACCTCCGGGAGCAGTGATCCGTCTTTATGTGGTAGTATGCGTGCTGGAGGTCTACAGAGCACAGAGGTTTGATAAATTTGTTCAATAGGCTGAGGTCCAGGATTGGTCTCCAGTCCCCTGTCTTTTTTGGCACTAAAAAGAACCTCGAGTAAAACCCAGATCCTGTCTGGTCTGGTGTGACTGGTTGGATGACTCTTTTTCTTAGCAGCTTTTCTATTTCTAAAGTTGCTAACTCCCTCTGATTGGGTGGCACATCGGGGATTCGTTTAACAGATCTGGGAGTTAAATCGAATGGTATTTGGTAGCCTCTGGATATTATTCTCTGCACCCAAACATCGGGAGTAATAAGTTGCCAGGTTGGTAGGTGCAGAGAAAAACGACCCCCGAATGTTTCCGGAGGAAAGCAATCGGGCCGCTGCTCAGGAGTGCTGGTATGGTCTGCTGGAGAAAGAATCTCTAGTGCCCTGGTTACGTGGACCCCCTCTACCCCGAAAGGGGCATCTTCCAGATGAGTTGCCCTCTCTGCCCCGGGGAGACTGCTCACCGGGAGTGTCACGAAAAGATCCTTGGGATTTCTTGAACCACATTTTTCCTCCCTTCTGGTTCCTGGAGTAGGACCTCTGGAGGGTGGAAAAGCGTATGCCCACAGCAGACAAGGTCCTTCCATCTTTCTCACTTCATGCAAGTGTGTTTCATACTTTGGGTCCAAAAAGTGCAGATTCGTCGACAGGTGCATTGACGAAGGAAGATTTAAAGGGGTCTGCAAAGTCACACAACCGCATCCAGGCATTACGTCTCATGACAATGCCTGATGCGGCAGCTCGAGCTGCCCCCTCGGTGGTGTGAGATATCAAATGCATCAAGGAGTTCGAGATGGATTCAAGGGTAGCTAGCTGCGAGGCGACAGTGTCACGCACCTCATCAGGCAGTACCCCCGCCAAAGAGGAAGACATTTCAGAAATGAGGTCTCTTTGGAGGTGAGTGAAGTGTGCCAGATAGTTCAGTGACCGAATGGCGAAGGTCACTGAAGCATAGGTCCACTTCCCTAGTCTGTCCATGGTCTGAGACTCCCTGTTCGGAGGATGGACAATGGAACTTTATTCTGCCAGTTCCCTCTTGGTGGCCGCCATCATGACCAAGGAATCAACTGTCAACTGCTTGGACCAGTGGGGCTGGTCTTCAGGTGTAGATAAAATTCTGCCTGGCCTCCGGAGGACAGGTTCTATATTGTCCAGGGCCTTCCCGGCACGCTGCACAATGAGCTTAACAAGGTCATCTGCCGGTGGGGTCAACCAAGAAGTAGATGGCCAGGCACAGAAGGCCTGCAAGAACACCGATTCCTCAGAAGAAGGGTTAGAGGACTTCCAGTCTCCCTGCTGCTTGAGGATTTTGAGAATGTCTCCAAATGAGACGTCTGGGGGAGACCGTGGGGACCCCTCCCCTCATCACAATCGGTGTCTTCAGTGATAAGATTCCTCCGGGGAATCAAGGTACTTCCTCTTGCACCGTTTCTTCCAGGGTGGCTTCTCAGTGGGACCTTCTGAGGAGGACTCCAGAAAAGGGGTTCCCTTCAAAAAGGGGTCTTGCGGCTCCCGTGCCCGGGATCCCGAAGTAGGGAGTTGGGACAGCTGCATGCTGGGGGAGATTCTGATGCGGATGTCATTGGCGCTGACTGCGAGCCTCCGGAGGCAAGGACCCTCTCCATCACCTGGAAAGCAGGCCCGCCCAAGGAAGGATGGGAGCCCGGAACTGAGAAGGACAACCTCGGAACCGGGGTCACACCCCGCCCTGAGAAGCTCCGAGAGGACTGGAAGCCGTTGGAGGCATGGACATAGACGGCGCCAGCGAGAAAATAGGCACTGGGCTAGGTACGGACAGTCCAAGCACTACTCCGAGAGCATCGGCTGCAGCAAGAGTGGTCAATGCCGACAGGGGAAAAACTGCTGCCAGAGCCGAGACAGTATGCACTGGGGTGGACATCAGTACCGAGATCTCCGGGACCTGGGCAGTGGCCAGAGGAGGATAAACAGGGGAAGATGTAGTAAAAGATTCCGAGCCAAGAGGGACGGAAAATCTAGCTGGAGTGGGCAATCCCCTAGCTGCCAGAAGCTGATCCACCACCCGCATTAGGTCTAATTCAGAAAAACTCCTGGAGGATCTAAAGGAGGCTGCTGAAGGAGAATCAGGTCTATCAAGAAAGGGGCTAAACCTCTGCCCCAAAAAAGGGTCATAAGTTGGAGAGTATCTGGTTCTTGGCAGATATTCGACTTTAGGAGCCGATGGAACCGAAGAAACTATCGGCACCATGGCCGGGGATGGTGCCGAAGCAGGTACAGTCATAGGAGCCAATGTCGGATCCAAGGATGGCAACGAAGTCAGTGGTGCCAAGATTGGAACCGAAATAGGGGTGAATATCATAAACAGCACCGAGGGAGAAGATACAGAGCCTGGTGCTGAAGAGGTCTGTGCTGAGGGTGCCGGAGAAGCATGGAGCCAACTCGGTTCCGTAACTGATGAAGATGTAGGAACCGAGTGACTCAGTTTTTCCTTATGTTTTTTGGTCTTTAGAGGGGGTGAGACCTCTGACCCAGAGAGAGCCTCCAAAAAAGGTGTCTTAATTAAACCTTTTAAAATAAGCTTGTTTTTAAGTTCTGCTAGTGTATGATTACTAAAACTAGCACAAATGTCACAGTCAGCTTTAATATGATACACGCCCAAACAGTAGTGCATGTCCGTCCAAGCTGGGCATCTTACGCCCACAGTTGTCACACTGTTTAAACCCCAACTTAGCTTTGTCTGACATGGTAAGGCAACAAGGCTATTCTAATAGTAAAAAACAAAAGAAGGGAGAGAAAAAAGTGAGAGAATACCAACGATGGTATTTAAAAAATACCACAAGTGGTAAGGAAAGACCTACCAAAGGCAGGCGAGAGGGACAGTACCAACGATGGTAGAAATTTAATTACCAAGGTAAAGGGTAGGAAATATATGGAGGTTATAGGCGACAGTGAGAAAAGGCTAAATTGACAAAAAAAAAACCAAGAAATTTTGAGGAGAAACTATATTAAAAAAAATCACAATTTTCTACTTAGCTTTGAGAGAGATGGCTAACACGTCTGACAAGGAACGCGGCAAACGAGATCTGGAGTAACTAGGAGAGGGGCATTATGGGTAGGTCTTAGCTGAGAATTTTTGGCTGGCGCGAGCTTGGAAACGGTCGTATCGGTTCCGAGGACGGAACCGAAGTCCTAATAGTAAGGAATGAACAAAGATTTACAACATCAGATGTAACATTTAAGCAAACAAACTGAAAAAAATCACAACTAAATCAACTATTTACAAAGATGTCTACTGTATGTCCAAAGCTTTAAATGTTCTTGAAGTAGTCCTTGCTTTATTAACTTTGTGGTTGTTTCTTTAGCAGTTCTTTAAGTTTCAGCCAGGTGTTGTAATAAGTAATAGTTGTTCTCATCTTGATTGTTAGAAGTTCTTAAGTGACAGGCATCAGCTGCAATACTACTGGTTTTTAACCGAATCTAGAACAGAAGCTGTTGTTAAAAAGTGATAAATAGTTGTTGTTGTTTGTCTTTCGGCTTTTTCCCGGTAAGGGGTCGCCACAGCGGAACTCCGGTCCGCTAATGATTGGCAGTAGATTTTTACGAAATGCTATGGTGCCAGCTCGACGCCCAACCTTCAATGAGGGCACGCCCATTTACGCACGCATGTCTTTCGAACACTACCCAACCACGGGGAAGACATGCAGACTACACACAGAAGGCACTCCCAAGCCAAGCCGAGAATCGAACGAGAGAACGTCTTGCTGTGAGGTAACAACGCTACCGCCATACCACCGTGGCAAAAGTGATAAATAGTAGGGCATATAAAATATTGCACAGTAAGTATTGTAATCAATCAGAAGAGGTCAGGAAATATTGGGAAGAAAGAGAGTAGATATGCAATTCAGAAACAAACATTGGGAGAACATTTATATTGCTCCCAAATATGCAACAAAATCTAGGAAATGTAGGATTTTTCCTGGAAGTGCTTGTATCGATACCTTTATACCCCAAACAGACTCCAAATTATTTTTTTCTCAGGTAGATGGCAAATGTTGTAGGCATAATGGGGAAGAAAGAAGTAACTGGGAACATATGTTCTTGGAGTGTAACAAATTGACACTCTTTAAAAATGCCCTACAGAGTACTGTCAGAAATTCTGTGCGAGCAAATGAGTGTAACTAAGGAAATTATTTTTTGAGCTGGGACACAGGATCTGAACTGCTTAGACACAGTAAGGCCTTGTTAAGTTTAATTCCGATGACTGCCAAAAAACAGTTACTAGACAATAGAAATCAAAATCTACACCAGCTATAACTGAAGAAGTGAATACTGTAACAGAGATAAAAGAACAAGCATGGTCCTTAGAAAAGGGTAGGCAAAATTACATAGAAAGAAATGGAACTTGTGGGAACAATACACACAAAAAAATGTTTTGGAGGAGGAACAAGGAATAAGAGAATGCAGGAAATAAACAGTTTATGTAATGTGGTTTTGTTTATATGATATAACAATATATCTGATGTATAATGTTTGCAAATGTGAACTTGTTAATATGGTTTGATTACTTTCATATAAATGTAAGTTTGCCTGTGTCACACATCATACTTTAATAAAGGTGTTTTAAAAATAAAAATATAATTTGTCATACTTTCACAATTAGTCAGAACAAACTTTAACAAATGAGCCTGACAATTCAAAATTCTGAAAATCAAAGCTGCAGAAGTATATACTCTTTTTTTTTTCTCCATATATATATATCAATAGGTTTCCCATCATAATTAGAACAGTAAGACTGGAATTAACAAAGTCTTTAGCAGCAAAAGGATCAACTAAAACTATAGCTGCCAGGGCAGGCCTGGGAATACTGTGAACTTTATACATCCTATCAGCCTTTTTAGATGTAGCTGGCTGACTATCAGGAAAATTGCAGGCAGTAGCACAAATATCCTCTAAAGCAGACAGTAACAGGAGGAATGGGTGTAGGTTTTGGAAATTCCATCTGTAACAACTTATAATATTTCCTGAGGGACTGAGAAACTTTGCTGTTCTCCCACTGAACACACTGGTATGTTCTAGAAATAGTCTCAGAGAAAGACAAACCCCTACAGGGAGAATCAGAAACCGAGCTATCCTCTGAATCTAAATCAGAAACTTCTGGTAAAAAACAAGTTATGTACTCACCATAACGTTCGATGTATGTAGTCCATCTCGCCTCACATTCTTACCCGTGGGTTCGGAGCCGACTATCGGCTCCGACTCGGCCGATTATATACTAGCTCGAAGTCTTTCATTGGCTGGGCTAAGCAGGTATCCCAAGGTTCACTGCTCCATATCCCCAGATCTAGTTTGCTGCAACTCATTTGTACTCCATGCACACATCACATACATCACATCCAGGAAAGGAATAAGCTAAACCAGGGAACTGTGCATATGACAATCCAACCTCCAAATCCTCCAGGTAGGGGGAAGGTGGGAGGGTAAGTAAGATTGTGAGGTGAGATGGACTACATACATCGAACGTTATGGTGAGTACATAACTTCTTGATGTTATGTAGTCCTATCTCGCCTCCATTCTTACCCGTGGGACAGCGTCCCTAGCACCTACATCCTGGGTGACTCATAGGAATATACTCCTGAGAACTGTGGAGCCAAAGGAAGACCTGCCCCTGGAGACCACGTCCAATTTGTAATGAGAAACAAATGTGTGAGGAGAAGCCCAAGTAGCTGCAGCACATATATCATCCATTGACAATCTGGCTTGATAGGCTGTGGATATGGAAACAGCCCGAGTAGAATGGGCCTTGACTGGAAATGGCAGATCCTTTCCTCCTGCTTGATAGATGAAAGAGATACAGTTAGATATCCATCGAGACAGTGTGACTTTGGATATCGGGGAACCCATTCGGTTTTCTGAAAAGGAAACGAAAAGTTGATCCGACATTCAGATATCTTTTGTTCGGTGTAGATAGAAGCGTAATTGTCTATGTACATCCAGCTGGTGAAATCTAAATTCTGCCTTGTTAGAAAAGTGGGGAAAGAAAACAGGCAGCTCAATGGACTGACTTAGGTTAGACATAGAAGCCACTTTAGGAAGGAACGAGGGGTTTGGTCTGAGAGAGACCCTGTCTTTATGGAAGATTAAATATGGAGGTTTGATGGAAAGGGCTTGAATTTCTGAAACTCGCCTTGCTGAAGTGATTGCTGTTAAGAAGGCTATTTTTCCAGGTCAGGAATTTCAATTTGCAGGTAGCTGCAGGCTCAAAGGGTGGTAAGGTAAGGGCTTGTAAAACAAAATTGAGATCCCAGGGCATGATAGGCTCGGACACTGGTGGACGGAGCAATAGAGTACCTTTTAGGAAAGCCTTGCATAGTCTATGCGCCATGAGACTAGGCTCATTTGCTATGTGGAAATTAGAGATCGCTGCCAGTTGAACTTTGATGGTGGCTGATGCAGAACCCTCATGGAAGAGAATAGACAAAAACTCCAGAACTGAATCTATCGGGGCTTTGTAAGGATCAATGCCTCTGGTATGTGCCCAGATAGAAAACCTTTTCCATTTACTGGAATAAATCTTCCTAGTGGATAGTTTATGAGAGGACGCTAAGATATGGGCCACTTCCGGTGAAAAATTATGAAGTCTGACTAACATTGGAATTGGAGTAGCCAGGCTGTCAACCGGAGGGTCATCAGGGAGGGGTGGAACTGTCCCGACATGTGTGTCAGTAAATCTGGTTGAGGGTCCAGAGTCCAAGGGGTATCCACAGTGAATTGCTGAAGGAAGGGGAACCAAACTTGGCGAGGCCATAGTGGAGCAATCAGAATCATTCTGCTTCCCAAGGACTGCGCTTTCTGAATCACCTTTGACAGCAAGGGAAACGGAAGGAAAGCATAAAGCAGACTGGGGGGGGGCAATCGTGAACCAGAGCATCACTGGGTGACTCCCCCTGTGGGGGGATCAGTGTGAAGTAGTTGCTGCATTTCGCATTGAGGGGACTGGAAAAAAGGTCGCAGCAAGGCTGACCCCATCTACTGAAGATTCGTTCTGCAACCAGGCGATTCAGGGACCACTCGTAAGGCATCAGGATAGCTCTCCTTAGTCTGTCCGCAATCACGTTGGACTTCCTCGGAATGTGCATTGCCACCAGAAACCGTTGGGAAGTTATTGCCCAATGCCACACTCGCATGGCCTCTCTGCACAGAGGGTAAGACCTTGTTCCCCCTTGTTTGTTTAGATACCACACTACTGACATGTTGTCTGAGTGTATCGCAATCTTCCCTAGGGGAAGAACATTCTGAAGTGCCTGCAACGCAAGAAGTACTGCTCTCATCTCTAGGACGTTTATATGCAGATGTATCTCGTGTTCTTGCCACGTGCCTTGGACAGTCCTGCCAAGATAATGCCCCCCCACCCCATCTGGGAGGCGTCCGTGGTCACCGTGGCAACGGGAATGGGTGGAACGAAGGGCTTTCCCCTGTCTAAATTGTTGGTGCACAGCCACCAACCGAAGTTCTGCTTGCATCTGTCCGTGAGTAAAATGGGATGAGACAGTGGCAGTTTTTGGAAGGACCATTGAACAAAGAGGAGCCATTGGAGAATTCTCATGTGTAATCTCGCAAGAGGGACCAACATGATTGTTGCTGCCATGGTCCCCAAAAGTTGGAGAACCACTCTTGCCTTCGCTTGTCTCAGGGGCATCAGCATATGTATCTGTTGTTGCAATGCTCTGATCCTTTCTTGCGGTAAAAATGCTCGCATTTGAATGGTGTCTAATTCTGCTCCTATAAAGGTGACACGCTGTAAGGGCAATAAGGCAGATTTTTCCCAATTTATCGTCATACCCAACCGGTGACATAGATTGATGGTAGCGTCCCTGGTTTGAACTAGTGGATGCCTGATGGGGGCAGTAAGGAGCCAGTCGTCCAGATACGGAAACACCTGGAATCCCTGACGTCTCAAGTGAGCCGTAACCACCGCCATACACTTGGTGAACACCCTGGGGGCTGTGGTGAGACCACAGGGCAGGGCTCGAAACTGGAAATGACTGGCTCCCAGCTAGAAGCGTAGGTGACTCCTGGATGCTCTATCCATCTTCACATGGTAGTAAGCATCCTTGAGGTCGATGGAGCACATCCATACCTCCTCTCCCAAAAATGGGAAAATCAATTGTAGTGTGACCATACGGAACTTGGACTTGCGTACATAACTGTTTAGTTGACTGAGATCTAGTATGGGTCTCAGGTCCCCTGTTCTTTTTGGTACCAAAAAGAATCTTGAGTAAGTCCCTAATCCAATTTGGTCTGAGGGGACACGCTGGATGGCTCCTTTTTCTAGCAGCAGTGAGACCTCTGAGGCTGCTTGATCCATTTGACTGGGTGGAACGTCTGGGATTTTTCTGATTGGCGGGGATTCTGAAGAGAATGGAATGAGGTAACCTCCGGAAATTATCCGTAGTACCCATCGGTCCTGGGTAATGCTCTCCCAGGCTTCCGGATATAAGGAAATTCGACCCCCGACTGGCTCCGGATAAGCGCAGTCGGGCACACCCACAGGAACGAGAGTATGGAGAGCCATAAAAAGAATCGCGATCTCTTGAATGGTGGGGGCCCCCTCTGCCTCTGGGGCGACGTCTCCCTGAATACCCCCCCCTGCCTCTGGGGGTTCACCTTGTGTGGCAGGAAAAAACCTCTATAATTTCTTGAACCACATCTTCCGCCCCCGCTGGGCCTTGTGATAAGGCCTAGAAGGAAGGGAAAAACGGATCCCTACGGCAGACAGGGTCTTTCCCTCTTGCTCACACCTGGTGAGGGTGTCTCACTTTGGTCCCAAACAAGGAGGAACCGTCAAAGGGGGCGTCAGTGAAGGAAGACTTGAAGGCCTCCGCAAAGTGACACAGGTGCAGCCAGGCTTGCCTTCTAAGGACGACCCCTGAGCTTGCTGCCCTACTCACTCCCTCGGCTGCATACGAAATGAGCCGCATGGACGAGTTAGCAATGCAGTTGAGGGTAGAGACCTGGGCGTTAACCGTCTGAGCCACCGCCTCAGGTATGTTACCCGCAAGAGTGTCTCCCAACTCTTTGAGGAGATCTCTCTGGAGCCGAGTGAAGTGAGACAGATAACTCAGCGACCGTAGAGTGAAAATTGCTGAAGATAGGGTACGCTTCCCGTACCGATCCATGGTCCTAGACTCCTTGTTAGGAGGATGGATGGATGAAGAAGACTCTGCTACTTCCTTCTTGGTGGCTGCCGCCACCACCATGGCATCTACAGTGACTCCTTTAGACAGAAACTCTTTGCCCTGGAGGGTGGAAAGGAATTTGTTGGGACGCCTGGGCACGGGCTCCACAGAATCGGGGTTTTCCCACACTCTTCGACAAATGAGGTCAAGAAGTTCGTCGAAGGGTGGAGACACCCAGGAGGTGGAGGGCTGTGCACCAAAAGCCTTAAGGAATACTGACTCCTCCTCGGAAGGAGCTTTGAAAGGCCAGTCACCTCTTTGTTTCAGTATCTCCAGGATATCGGAGAAGGAAACATCATCAGAGGATGACCTGGGGTACCCTTCCGATTCCTCGAGGTCAGTATCCGAGGTGAGAGACTCATCCTGGGAGTCTATGTGCTTCCTCTTGCACAATTTCTTTCTAGGAGGCTCCTCAAGTACGAACTCTGAGAGACCCTCAGAAAGTTGGGGACCGCTCGTGGGGGTATCCTTAGGGCCTGGCGGTCTACTGTCCATTGATAGGCGAGTATCAGAGGCTCTCGCCGGGGTGGTGGGGGACGGAATGACCGACTAGGGTGATGTAGCTGATGACCCGGCCAGCGCGCTCCACATGGCCTCGAAGGCCGGTCCCCCCCAAGTCAGAGGACCGGCCGGCCTCCGAGGCCACAACCGTGACTGGGGTCCCACAAGCCGATGCACCGAGCGGGAGACTCAGGACCGACAGATGTCCCGAAGTATTCCCCTCGGGCCCGATCAAAGAGACCAGAGTCCCGAACCCTGTGGACGGAACCGACATGGTCGGAGCCGAGGTCGGCACCGATAGACCCTGAGGGGGATATTGGCGCCGACGTAGGAACATCACTCGGAGCGGAGCATACCGGCTCCGATGACAAGGATGTGCTCGGAGGAGGAATCATCGAAACAGTCATAGGAACTGGCTCCTTAGCCGAGTGGGTCAGAGCCGAGAACAATTTAGCCAACACCGGCAACTGCAGGAGCCTCTGCACCACCCTATCAACATCCAAATCAGAAAGCCTGGAGGATTTGGAGGAGAGCGATGGAGATTGGGATCTCTTGTCAGGTGAACCATGCATCACACTGGGCGACCGGCTCCGAATGGGTTCAAGAATAATAGGAGCCGACACCTATTCAGTTAACACTGATACCTCCTGCGGCCCGGAGGACAGTGGAGCCGAGGAAGTAGAGTCCAGTACAGTAGTCTTCTCCGGAGGCTCCGAAGAGACAGATGGAGCCGGAGACCTTTTCTTAGCCTTGGAAGCTTTGGATTTTGACTGAGAACTGGAAGCCGAGTCTATAGCTTCCTCAAACGACGGTTTTAGAAGTCCCTTCAATATTAATTTATTTTTTCTCTCCTGGAGCACCCTAGGACTGAACGCGTGGCAAAAGCTACACGACTCCTGTAAATGGATGGCTCCAAGGCAGTAAACACACACAGAGTGTCCATCCGTGATGGACATCTTATATCCACACTTGAAACATTTTTTAAAGCCAGAAGACTTATGCTCCTTCTGATCCTTAGACATCTTATAACTAGCGCTAAGTGAAACCACCTAGACACAAATCACAAAAAATGGCGGGAACAACACACAAAGTAGATACACCAAAAAAACTCTACTCGACACAATCTAAGAACCTCTAACTGAAACGGTTCTTCTAAGGGGACACACAGACAAAACACAATCACACTAATAGCTTATCTAACAACAGAGGGGAGGACTAGGTCCTCTAACTAAAACGGGCCTAGCCCGCTAGAACAGTTAGGGATACCAAAAAACACAACTACCACACTCAAACACAGCAACAGCAACAAGGAATAGCTATCAAAATAGCCTTTGGGTATGAAATATCAAATTTCTCTAAGAGAAATAGCAAAAAAGAGGGTACTTAGCCACAGCCAAGCGAGACCATGTCCGAGCTACACAAGCGGCAAACGAGATCTGGGGATATGGAGCAGTGCACCTTGGGATACCTGCTTAGCCCAGCCAATGAAAGACTTTGAGCTAGTATATAATCAGCCGAGTCTGAGCCGATAGTCGGCTCCGAACCCACGGGTAAGAATGTAGGCGAGATAGGACTACATAACATCCCTACACTTGTTCCTTCATCTTCCTGTTCACATTCAGAATTTTGAATCTCTCCAAGAAATGAGGTATCTCTCTTTTACCTGAAACTACTCTACAAGCAGGATCAACTGCCTGAATTAATTCCTGAGCCAGACCCAGTAAACCACTCCCGTGTAAGGAAATTTGAGGAGTAGACACATGCTTAGTTTTCTGTTTCTTTTTGACAGGATAAATGGGGCCAGCCATGTTACTAATGGCAGCAGCTATTTCCCCAGGGATGTACAAAACCAAACAGGACCACCACTGAGGTAAACCAGTCTTGGAAAAAAAAGTCCAAAATGTAGAAAACAAAAAAATCCAAGTACTGGAAACGTTGGGTGTAGTAGTATATCCAAAAAAAACACAACAAATATAACAAAAAACAATGATTTTATTTAAACCATAGAGCTTTTGGGACTAGCCCTTCTTCAGTATGTGCATTAAAAAACATAAATCAATCACTTAAATACTCTATAAAAATCACATGACACAGTCCAAATTTAAAACAATACAATTAAACAATTAAGGCAATAAGAACATTCTAGTCATTATAAATACATTTTAGTGAGCTTTACCAGCATCTACATGAAATATGTAAATAGCTGCATATGCTTAAAACACATAAGCATTCACTTTAAAACCGTTTGTTTCTTTTTTTTAAATTGGTTTAATGCTTACTGCTGTTTTCAAGCTCTTTAAAATTGGTTTAATGCTTATTGATGTGTTTAAGCATATGCATCCCATTAAAAGTACGATACAGTCTTCTGACAGCCCTTTAAAACACAAAACTCCTAGCTTTAAAATAACTTTAAAATAACTTTCCGTAAGAGAAAAGTGCTAAAATGCAAACAATGTTTAGAAAATGGATGTTTTTCCCCTTTCCTCCTAAGCGAACTTATCTGCCCTTCAAAGGAACAGCACCCAGCTGACTGTCGATCCTCAAAAGCCTTAGAAAAGAGTAGTCTTTGGCAGCAGTAAAGCTTTAAAGGGCGTGCACCAAATTTGTCTTTTAGTCAGCTCAGGTTGAGCTGCCTGACAGTTGGAGCACGTGGAAGGTGCCCTGTAGCTTTGGAAGTAGGATGGCTGTTATACGCTTGGCAGGACATAACCCATATAGCTAAGGCTACTATAGCAGTGATCGATATGATGAACATTTATGTATATCATCCATACTGTGCACAATATTTTTGTAATTCATCAAAACCTGTACTGGCTGCAACAGTTAGCCTCTGAGTTTCCATTTTTGCAGTTTAATGGTGTTCTGTGTTACTTGCTAGATTAACAAAGCAGAGTATTTTATTTTTGGTAGTTTGTAACAGTGAAGAGTTAGTTGATGAGTTACTGTGAGAAGGGAATGCCATACTCAATCCTAGGAATAAGCAGGTTAATGGCTATGGAGCACCTACCCTCAGCTGTGACAAGATTAGAGTAAAAATGTTCGTAAAAGATGTTCTTCATCTGTAGCTACGTTTGTAATATTTTAATTGCTATAATTCTTCATCTGTAACTATGTATGTAATATTTTAATTTGTGGAGCTTTTCTCCCCAGGCCTCCGCTGAAAATGGAC
Organism: Protopterus annectens; assembly: GCF_019279795.1. Taxonomy (NCBI): domain Eukaryota; kingdom Metazoa; phylum Chordata; order Ceratodontiformes; family Protopteridae; genus Protopterus; species Protopterus annectens. Next base: position 1,156,553,982 of record NC_056746.1, read on the forward strand.
CTGCGTCTAGTTGGACATTCCCGGTCAACAAATGTAAATAAATAAATAAATAAAAAGCTTTTAACTGTCCTAAAACTTTCCTGACTTGGGTTTTGACATAGTGAAGGAGAGTGATGGCTCTAGTAGAATTCCAAGTCACAAGTCACTGTTGTGTGGTAATCCTGCATAGAGTATTATGAATTGGACTGGCTATACTAAGGAAATATGACTGCTTCAACTTTTGAACTGTGCCAAATAGCAAAACTGTGGTCTTGTAGGTGTTATTTTTTTTTAACATGCCAATTCCAGGCTAATTCAAAGTCCCGCTTGTAACCATTTGGAAATTTCATTGCATACAGAATACAGTCTAGGGTTGATAAATCCAATGACAAGTCATTAATGAAAAATGAAATGAACAGTGGCCCTAGCACTGATCCTTGATGGACTCCACAAGTGGTACTACCAGTTACTGAACAGATGACTTCACCATATACAGTAAAGGTCCTATTGACCAAATAATCTTAAAATCACAACAATACCTCTGGAGAAATGCTGCTGTCTGTAAGTCTACTTAACAGAATAACTAACAGTTTTAAGTGCTCTCCTTAAACCAAGGAATATGGCCTGCTGTCATTAGTCCCTGATTCATGTTATTATAAATCTGATCTACGACTGTCTTCAGAGCCGTTACAGTACTATAATTGGGTCAGAATCCATGTTGTTTATCTGTCTAACAGCAGGTCATGTTTTGTGATGTGTTCCGAGTGTCTGCTCATTAACAATCTTTTCTAGTATTTTTGCTAATGGGCAGATGCTGACAATAGGATGGAACTGACTGGTCAGTTGCTCCTTTAATTTTCAGGAGTGGTACAATAAATGTTCACAGCTATGTGAAACTGATTTAGTGGTAACAGACAGGCTGAACACAGATGTGATACGCTGGCTTAATATGTGACTGCCCGTTTTAAGGATTTCAACAGTGTAAAGTGTGGAAAAATAGGCTGTAAGTACACAATCTTTTTCCAGCAGTGCTGGCACTTTATTTTTGTTAATTACTTTAAAGTAGAAAGCAGGGCAGTCCAGCAGCTTGTTTGAGGGAATATGCATGGAGATACTATAAACAGTGTGTTATTTTAACTAGTGGGATGGGATATATTGTGCCTGACATAGCAGTACTCAAACCTTAGAGGAACTGACGTGAAGTGCATAGTTTAGGAAACATATTATTGTTATAGCTTAATTCAATACAGTGCAAGAACTGTCTAGGTTGACCCAAGTGTCTAACCCTCAAGTTGTCATATATATTCAGCCTTAGATCCTTTTGGCACTGAGTCTAACTTTTTGTCATAGCAGGAAATATTTGTTATAATTAATGTTGATTTTGGGGTCAGATTTACATTCTCTCCAGGCCACATCCCTGGTATCTAATTGGTCAATAAGCTCCTTATAATGACATGGAGAAGGCCTTCAGCAGAAATCACTGGTACCTATCAGTCAAGGAAAATTCAGTGTGGACCTAACTACTTACAAAATAAGGGGACTTTGTAATAAAAACATAACTGAAATTTATGAATTCAGCATAGGAAAAAAAGAATTCAGCATATGAAATTCAGGATATTGATATCATAGTACCAAGTGGAAAATGAACTATGTAAAGCACCCATACTGTGCACAACATTTGTGTAATCCGTCACAACCTGTTACTGAGTGACTTTGCACCTACATTTACTGCTGTACATAAACTAACTGCAGCCACATATGCAAATCTAATATAATATAAAATATATATAAAGTATGCATGAGTAAACAAAAACACAGACATAACCACAATCATAGTAATGTCAAAACTGGGGCATATATGATCAACTAACACACTCAGTCAACACATGAAAATAATGCTTAATTAATGGTGAAAAGAAACTGCCAGTATCATATGCAGGCACTTGCTACTGCAGAAATTTGATTTCAAAGCAATACAAAATTTGGAATAAAAATGTTGTTACTGATCTAGTTTATCAGACATTAATTTAAGAATTTAAAATTCATAAGTTGGAAAACATATGCATTTGTAAAACCATGTGCTAGGGTAATGGAATATCAATACAATACACAAAATAAGTACAAAAATCACTGTGTTGACTTTGAGCTGGGTCACAATATCTGAAATGACCAGACACAGTAAAGGCTCGTTAAGTTTAATTCTGTTGGCTGCCAAAAAAGCACTAACTTGAAAATGGAAATCAAAATCTAAACCAATTGTATATGAAGTACTGAATATTATAAAAGAGATAAAGGAACTGGAAGAGGCATCTTTAGAAAAGGAAGGCGCAAATTACATATAAGCAAAATGGAAATTATGGGAATAATACATACAGAATAATGTTAAGGAATATAGCTGAGGTTTAAGGGAAGGCAGGAAATGAGCAAATTATGTAATGCTGGACTGATAATAGCTGTAAAGAAAAAAAAGATATGTGATGTAATAACAGGCCTGTATGTTACTGTTTTTAAATAACTTTTACAAATAATCATGTCTTCTCAAATAATTTTACTGACATTTGACCTATTGATGTAGTGACCACTATTGTTAGTCACCTCCACATTACAGTAGTGCACCATTCCCCCACACATACTATCCCTCTAGTTTCTCTTATTATGCAGCTATAACATATATTGTCCTTATTTCATAGAAAGAAACTTCTTCTACCAATATTGAAGTTTTGAGTAATACAAACACTACTAATAAAAGTTAAAGTGAATAAAAACAATTTTCTGCTTTCTAGAACTCTTCTCAGAATTTTTTTGCCCAAACTACAATATTGCCAAGTGTAACCTGCTCCATTCGCCCTCGGTGCACTCAGGCTCACTCTGCTCCCCTACCATACCCCCAATTTCCACCCACTCCCACCTTCTCTACATTTATTCTCTCCTTAGTCCCACCCTCACAAAAATACTACCAATCCACAACTTCTTACCACCAAAACCTAACTAACCAATAACAAGCTCTTGTATCACCAAATTTCTAAAACTAACAAATACTATCACCCACCCACAAAACAATACTTCCAATCCACAACAATATCCTTCCCCCAAAACCTAGCCAATCAATAACAACCTCTTACATCTCGTTATTATTATTACTGACAGTACCTGTACTCTACTCTTACATACATACATACAAATATTTCAAGAACGGTCATTAATGCCCTTCTAGCTTGCCAATATACCAAAACACTTGTATGCATAATAAGTGTCCAGGCTGTTCTTAAAATATCTAAACCAGTACTTGCTTTAATGTAACTTGGTACTCTGTTCCATGCATCAGCTACTCTGTCAGACAAACAAAAAGCTTCCCAAACACTGTCTTCCAACACCACGTGAAAAATCCACTACGAAACCTGCGTTTGAAATATTTATTTAAGCTTCTCTTTAAACATGCACTTTTCGTCAGATTTAAGTATCCAACTTCATCACTACGCAGAGAGCTCACCCTACTGGTGAGACTTGCAACTACTAGTTAATTCTTTATTTTGCGTAGTACATGTGTAGTGCTGCGAGACTTCAATGTGATTTCAATGAGATTTGGGTGCTATAAAATGCTCTAGTAGATTATTAACTTAAAGTTTTGTTTCTGATGAAGTTGGATACTTAAATCTGATGAAAAGTGCAGGTTTAAAGAGAAGCTTAAATAAATATTTCAAACGCAGGTTTCGTAGTGGATTTTTCATGTGGTGTTGGAAGACAGTGTTTGGGAGGTTTTTTGTTTACCTGTTTCAAACCATTTTCAAGGCTTGTGTACTCTGTCAGACAACCAATTAGTACACTTTTCATTCCTACAGAATATTCTGCATAGGTTGTCTGATGATTCTCTAGTACTTTTTGATAACCTCAAACATTCCCAGAGGTAGTTGTCTCTAAATGCCCTATATACTTGATTAAGATTTCTTAGATATCTGTAAGAAACTCTGTATAAGTTCAGATATTTTAGCCTTTCACAGTAATTTAAATTTTCACATCCATGGATGCCCTTGCTATATTTCCAGTTTACTCATGCTTGTTTTCTTATAGGGTTTCCATATTGTTATTCCATACTCAAGTTTGGGTTTAATGTAACTAACAAACAATGACTTCATCATTTTTGATTTCCCAGACTTTATAAATCTTTTTATACAACCTATAGTTCTACAACTCTCATTAACCAATAGGTTGATATGATTAGAAAAACACATAGCTAAATCAACCCATATACCCAGGTCCTTAAATGAGTCTACAATTTCAATCACTGTGAGCTGTATTAAATATTCGCCTTTCAATTTACGTCTCCCAAATCTCATACGCTTAGTTTTTGTTGTATTTATCAACATATTATTCTCGTGTCCAAATGGTCAATTTAGTCAAGTTATTTTGCAGATATGCCATATCTGTAACATATATAATCAGTTTACCTAATTTCAGGTCGTCTGCATATAGACTGTAAAACACTTCAGATGAAAAAGTTAGGTCTGAAAGATACAATCTAAACAAGTAAGGGCCTAGGACAGAGCCCTGTGGGACACCCTGACTGTAACAAAGGATTTCACCTGTCCAGTTGCTGCATGATACTTGTCATGTCCTATCTGTAAGCTATGCAGCTATCCATCTTATCAAGAGTATATCAATATTTAGTTGTACTAACATACTGATCAGTGCTTTGCGTCTGACCCTGTCAAATGCTGAAGTTAAATCTATATAAAATACATCACAGCACAATTTTCAATTTATAGCTGTTGTTATTTTGTTATAGAACATCATGTTACAGGTGGTAAAAGATCTGTATTCAACATATGCATGCTGATATACGGTTTCAAGTCCCAACCTATCCAGTTCTGACAATAACTTATCCAATGTTACCTTCTCCGTTATTTTTTCACAACTGGAAAGCAGATTTACGGGTCTATATGACTCTGGGTGGGTCCTACTCCCCTTCCCCTTGAAGACAGGTTTAATAAGCGCATGTCTCCAATCTTGAGGAATCTCCCCATATTTATACGACTTTGTGAATAATAGATATAATGGCACCGTAAGTTCTTGCCGAAATGTTCTCAGGTCATTGTTACTAATTCTGTCTCCTCCCTGTGCTTTGTTTGGATCCAGTTTGCGCAGTTCTTTTTCAATATAATCTAATTTGATTCAAGTATCTGGGGTTACCTGGATGTCACTAGGACAACTTCTCACCCCTTTTGTGGAGCCAAACTGTTTTGCATAAGATTTTGTAACTATATCTATAATCTGTTGTGTCTGAGAATAAATTTTAGAATCTGCACACAGTTTATCAATTTGTGTGTCAACAGTTAGTTTTACATAGTGACTGTTTTGCTTCCACATAAAATGTAAATAACCTTCTGTACATTGGTTTAGATTTCAGTATGGCAGAATTATCCAGCAACAAATTCATCTTTAAAACCCCAGGATCACTGCACATCAATGGTGGTAAAACTTGACTTGAAGTAACAGCAATTTATTTAGGAACACAAACAATGTCTAGTATGTTCCATCCTCTGGTAGGGCTTTTTTTCAATCTGAAGCAATTGCTGTTCCTGAATATACATTGTGAATAATTTCCTTACTAATGCTGTTGAATCAATATTATTCCAGTTTGTTTCTGGTAAATTTAAGTTCCCGGTTAATATTATAGCAATAACTGACGCTTGGTAATGCTAATTTACCCAGTTTTGACCAAACAAAGCCCACCGCGGGTAATTTTAGCATTACCCACACCCAGAAGTGGGTTATTGCTATTATACCATGACATTATTTAAGAAAAGAAACTGTTACTTTTCTTAAATAATGGCATAGTATAATGCCTGTTTACTGCCCTTCCGCAGATGTCTGGCATCCGCGGCAGTTCTGATGTACTGCGCAGTACATCAGAGTTGGCAGTAAAGGTCGAGAAGCAAGATCTCCGTTTCGCTATGTTAAATGAGTTTAACATAGCGAGACAGTTTAAAATAAGCAACGGACATCTCCGCTGCTTATTTTAAAACTGTCTCGCCATGTTAAACTCATTTAACATAGCGAGACATAAAAGCAACGGAGATCTTGCTTTCTCGTTAGCAACACTGTCTCGCTATGTTAAATGGGTTTAACATAGCGAGACAGTTTAAAATAAGCAACGGAGATCTCCGCTGCTTATTTTAAAGGTCTCGCCATGTTAAACCCATTTAACATAGCGAGACAGTGTTTAAAATGAGTTATACTAATGGAAAAAAGTCCGGGCGACCGGACCTTTTTCCATTAGTATAACTCGATTTACAACGGGCACGCTGGCCAATCAGCGTGCACGTTTTGGGGGGGTCATGGTATAATATCCTTCCCTCCTGTGTTTCATGCAATAAATGTATGAATTCCTCTAGGTCATCTGCATCTGACGTTGGTGGTCTATACACTCCAACAATTGTTATATGTTCCAGGACTGTCTATATTGTCACAGTTGCACATTCTATACTATTGGTGTTATCACTGAATATGTAATAATCACAGGTCTCACAATTATCTTTATTCCCTATCATAACACCTCCACCTGATTTTTTGTTAGAACATCTGTTACAGTAAAAAACATTTATTCCCTGACAGAACTGGTTTCCAGTTATTGTTCTTTAACCAGGTTTCACAAACAATAACAACATCAATGTTGTGGAAAAGTAGCAAATTTTACAATAAAAAAACTTTATTATTAATGCTGTTAGCATTAACAACCATCAGAAATGCATCAAATGTTGCTATCTGTGAACTGTTAAATTTTAACCTGGCAAAATCCTGCCTAGTGTTTGTCAAATATTGCAAAATATCTGCTGCAAAAATTCTCTTCCCTGATCTTGACAAATGCATGCCATCCTGTCTGAGCATGTGTGCCCAAAAACTAGACTTGGAAGCTCTACACATTTCCATTTTTTAAAACAAGACAATTTTTCCATGTAGGTATTTACCCAAAACATCTTTTCATTCACAGTGACCTGACTATCCTTTTTATAGGTGGTTTGTGAAAAATATGTCCTAACACCAGTACAAGCTAGACTAACAGGGCTGTCGGTTCCCTACTAACAGTCATAGAATCCTTGCGAATGACATCATTTGTATCAACATGAATAAAAAGGGATCTGTACTTCTTTACATTAAAGCGTTCCAAGACTTGTCTCATATCTTCTATTTTTGCTCCTGGCAAGCATAACACTGTTCGATGTTCATTATCTTCTCTGCAAATATAAGTATTAGTTTCTCTAATAATTGAATCTCCAATTACAATAATATATTTGTTGGCCAGCTCTGAAGAATCTTCAGCTTCTAATACAGTAATAACTGCTCTATCAATTGTTACGAAGGATAGATAATCACCATTAGTCTTATTAATCACAATGTTTTCATTCTGTATTAAATTCTCATCCAGCTGGTATTGTAAATCCACAGCTTGAGTCATGTGGTCAACATCTGTCTTTCTCTTCTTCTTCTTTTTTTTAATAATGTTCTTCAGTTCTTCTATGTTCAATTTTGATTTCTTCCTTTTCACTTGCCCCTTGCCTCTTTTTTTCTACCTTCTCTGTTGGAAAAATGATGCCTTTTTCTGAAGCCTGAAGGTTTTCTGATAGAAAAATATCATCATTCCCTGTGACCTGTGTGTTACATAACAAAGCAGAGTCCTTTTTACTACATATTCTCTTTCCTTTACAGTCATTAATCAGTTTCTTTTTTTTTTCCTTGTTATTTGTTGTGAACTTATTCCTTTCTTTCTTTTTGTTTTCTTCTAAACAAACTGGATCCTCAGACTGCTGAATACTTGCATCCAGACTACCAAAGTTGTCAGCGACATTGTCATTTCATGGGGGTTGAATGATCTTTGCAGACAATAAATGCATCATTTCCTAAATGTGTTCGATTTGTTCTATGCCTAATATTATTTATTTCATTAGTCTAGTCATTAATGCATGAAACAATTCTCCAAGCCATGCTAATTGAACAAGTGTAATCATCATCAAGTTTAGATTTATTTCTAATAACGGTAAGCAAATCATCCAACTTTTGACACAAGGAGCACAGATCACCAGTGTTATCAGCTGTTACCTTTAAATATGCATAGCATTTATTACACTGTACAAGATATTTGTGCATTAGCAAATCGTTAATTGCATACGTATTTAAGGAATCCATATTCAGCTTCAAACAAATAAAATATTGTAAAAGAAAAGAATAATCAAAAACAATAACCACAGAATTAAAAAGAGAACTTAAATCAACTTCTATGACAAAAATAATCACACCAGCAATATACAACTAAATAATAAATTAAGTACAGTAATGTTGCTCTGACCATACAAGTTCTGCAAGCAAGACAAAAGTCACACTTCTTTTTAACAGTAAAGATGAATAAATCACAAACCAAGGTAGGATTGTTTAGATATGCTCGGGATTTTCCTCTATGCAGTCTGTGTGAATTTATAGCTGTTTAGGCCCCTTGGGGTGGCTAGAGCTTGCCTGTCTAAAAATGATCCCTTTCTAACAACCAAAGTGAAATTAAGGGTAAAACAACAAAATATGATTCAAAGTAAATCTTGTTAATAAGCTATCCCTTCCTACCTACAAACAGTTAAAAACAGTGCTAACTCTTCACCATCTAAATATGCTCTGCTTTAAAACATCCCATATCCTAAATTTACCACTCCTCAGCAAGACACAAAATCTCACTCTCACCTCACGAGCCATACTCATATTATTAACCTATTCTATGCCTTAACAAACACAACTCCCTGACAATGTAATCCTTTTGTCCATACTGTTCAATATATGTCCCCACTTATTTAAACATCACTACACCAACCTCATTAATCCTAAAATACTTCATACCGCCAAAAATGTCCAAAGGTACTATCAACAGCTGCTCCACAAAAACTAAAATAACACATTCACATAAGTGTAATACTGAAGACACTGCTAGCAAGTGACATTCACCCCAACCATGGACCCTCTCAGCCACCAAGTTACTCCACAAATAATAAATCAATCCTGCCTGAAAACCTAAACTCCTTTCCTGGCAAATTAAGAAACAACAAAAAAACTCTATCTGTTGCATATGAAACTTAGAAGCATTTTAAACAATATTCCATGTATGGATAAAATATCACTCTCCTGACATATTAGCAATAACAGAATCTTGGCTAAAACCTAATATCAGTAACACAGAAATAACCCCCCCCCAACCTTTAACATCCTTAGAGCTGACAGATTAAACAAAATCGCAGGAGTAGCAATAATGTACCACAGTAGCATAAACCTTTCCCACCTCCCTTACTCTCCTTCGACAATGTCAAACTACTTCTTAAAACTAAGCACACATAAAACAATATGTATGGCAGTCCTTTATATCCCACCTGGCGATAATATCAATACATTGGAGAACATCTTATCCTAGTTGTCCCACAATATACACACAGAAACAATTACATTAGGCGATGTTATCTTCCATTGGTCAAGTCTCATAGCTAAGATTATGACTTCTAGTACAAACCTATACAATTGCTCCCAACTCGACTCATCACTTGATCCTACAAGAATCAACCTGAAAAATGGTAAAATTACCACCCTGGACTAGTTATTAACAAGTCCCCTAATAATATAATCTCCCACAGCACCTTAGGAAGCTATCTTAGTGAACACCTGCCCATACATTCCACAAGAGAATGCCATATTTCTCCCAAGGAACACACATATAAATCATCTCCCAACATAAACAACTTTGACCCAGAGCTGTTTCACACATCACTACAATCTCATAACTTGAACATCACATCCCAAAGCTCTTGTCACTAGATGATGCTGTTGTCTATTTTAATGATATACTTATGAAACGGGTCTATATTAAAAGCCCGAAAGGCAGTAACATCGAAGCTCTGTACATCGACACATATAGGTCGATGTACATAAACGTCGAACACATAAACAGCGAAAATCACAATGCCGAACATGTTACGTCAACAAAGAGAGCCTCACAGGTACGTTCACACTAACATTAAAAACTGAAATTAACCCACTTTTGCAGGGGGTGCAAGCCCCACTGCCCCCCACACACCCCTACTTAAATATACCAACTCCGAGACCACACTACAGTGGGGAAAAGGATATATTTCCTTATTCCCACGATCATGCTGCTGGCTTAACAAACACGTTCGGCATTGTGATTTTCGCCGTTTACGTGGTTCGCTGTTTATGTACATCGACCTTTAAGTGTCGATGTACATAGCTTTGATGTTATGGCCTTTCGAGCTTTTAATATAGACCCTTATGAAACTATTTAAAGAGCATGCCCCCCTTAGACTTAAAAGGGTGCAAAACAACCCTGGTCCTTGTCAGACTCCTACCACCAGGAAATGAATGAGGAATAGAGGTAAAGCCTGGAAGGCATGGCTGAATAACAAAGCAGAAAGCAATGTTCAACAGTATAAAGACAAACAAAATAAAGCCAAATGCCAGATCAAGCTTGACAAGAATTACTCCAATTTGCAGAATCGATGCTACAAAAATTCTAGACAATTCTGGGCTACCATATCTAAAAAACTACACCCTGGCTCAAATGGACAGCCAACCCCCATTGCTCACCAGAAGAAACAGCTAACATTTTCAAGGATCACTTTATCTATAACATTGCTAAACTACTTCACAACCAAACACAAAAACTGACCTCCTCTAATAATCTGACTGCATCCCACTCAGTCTCACATCCCAATCTCATTAATACTCACTCTTTCTCCTGTTAACCAGTAATTACAAAAACAATCAAGAAATATCTGTCACAAATTAAAACAAGTACACTAGCCAGTTCAGTTTCCTTTCCAGTATCCATTCTCATAAAAAGGTATATTCAGGAATCACATATCCTAGCCATAAGGAAAAAAAATTCACATTATCCCACTTCACATGGAAGGTAACTCTCAAGCTTTCCTATTACCAACACTACTATATGCCACCCCCATCTTTATAAACTTCCAAAAAAAACTGTCATCCAAACTTGAACTAACCTATAATAAAATAGCAAGATTTGCCACTAACCTCCCCTATCGCTTCCATCATTGCCTCTCCTTGAAAAAACTTAACTGGCTTGAATTCCATAATCAACTCCTTCTGCCTCAGCTTTGTCTGTCTCATTCCATCCTCCACCAACCCCTTGCACGTCCTTCTCTAATTAGCCTTATCTCCCCTTATGTCCCTAACCGTGAACTTTGCAGCCCTGACAATAACTCTTTTTAATCTCCAAACCCAACAAGTCCATAGGGATAAGTCTCGATAGTCACTCTGTTGCCGCCTCCTGGAACAACCTCCCTCAAGGCACCAGGTCTATTCAAAATCCCAGCAACTTCAAACTTGCTTTAAAAGAATATCTACTCAGTACCAGGATTTGTTCTTGCCAAGAACCAACTTAAATCTTCTTCTATTACATCTGTCTCTCCCTCATTTACCTTTCCCTATCTTCTAATTTCATCACTTTATTCTTCCTTTTTTCCCTATGCTAAAGTATCCTTCCTGCATCTCTCTTCTATTGATCTTTTACTCATTCTATAACTGGCCTCCACTTTACACCTAATTCTGTACCTACCACTTATTATAACTTAATATTTTTTGACTATATATTTATGTTAACAACATTGTTTTGCTTCCCTACCATGTATCAATGAAAACTTTATTTTTCTTCTATGCATAATATTGTGCATTCTTTTCATTTCTGTCTTGATTCATTTTGTACTTTACTGTAATGTTTTGTTTGTGTTGGAGCTTTTCTCCTTGGGTCTCTGCTGAAAAAGGGCCCTTGGCCCAGCCAGACTAACCCGGTTAACAAAAGGCAAATAAATAATAAATGATGTATTCAACTATAAACTTATTGTCATTTTCTCCCTCTTTCAAAAATCCTTGAAAAATGCATTCATAATCAATGAGTTACTCATTTACAAATAATCACCTTACCACCAACCAACATGGTTATAGACCAGGGCACAGCACTACTAAACTTTGCCAACACTGTTAACCTAGCCAGACACAAAGGTCATCTGGTTTCTGCCATGTTTCTGGATCTGTCCAAGGCCTTTAATACAGTTTATTGTAGCTTACTTCTAAACCAACTCTCTTCACTTGGCCTATCAAACACCTCCACCAACTGGTTCTCCAGCTACTTTACTAACAGACTCCAGTCTGTTAAGTTAATTCATTCCCACTAATCCTTCCTACCGATCAAAACAGATGTTTCCCAGGGTTCCACACTGGAGCCACTGCTTTTCAATATATTTGCCAACAACCTAAACTGTGCCAAATGTCAATCATCCCTCATACAATATGCAGATGATTCCACATTAATCTGTTCTGCCAGTAACCCAATTACTCTACAACACATCACCTAATTATCATTTTCATTAGCTGAAAGCTGGCTTAATAACTCAGTTTCTACTCAATTAAAAACAAAAAAAAACAAAGCTGCCATTATTCCCCCAAAAGCCCTTACATACCCGAAACAAAATATCTCAGTATCCATTTCAGATGACGTACCGTGGTGGTGGTGCTGCGGTAGTGTTGTCGCCTTGCAGTAAGACGCTGTCCGGTTCGATTCTCAGAGCGTCTTCTACGTGGAGACATGCGTAAATGGGCGTACCTTCGTTGAAGGTTGTGCGTCAGGGCTGGTAACTCGGCATGTAAAAATCAACTATCAATCATTAGCGGACCGGAGTTCCGCTGTGGCGACCCCTAACCGGGAAAAGATGAAAAGACACAACAAAGACACAACATCAGTTTCAGATGACACCGCTATAAAAGTCACTGTACATACCAAGGTAGTATGCATGACAACTGGGGATAACCTGAAATTGACTTGCATTTGCAAACCATTATCAAAAAAAAAATCACCAAAAATTAAGTACACTCTACAGAACAAAATCTACTCAACTTATTCATCAAGGAACCTTCTGGCCTCTACATTCCTCCTCCCTACTTTACTATATGGCTCCCCAGTACTGCTTAACCTTCAAGCTTCTATCCAAAATAAACTAAATCAATGGTACAATAAAATAACAAAATCAGCCACGTACATGCAACTATTCCTAGTCCACATATTAATATATAAACCAGAACAAAACAAAACCCTGCTAGGCTTCTTGTATACATACATCCCTGCTAGGCGGCCACCTCCATCTGAAACCAAAATGCTCCTAACTACCTACAAACCACACCTGGAACTCTATCCCCTTATCCCTTAAGCACAGTAACCTTTCCAATTTCAAGAACCATCTAAAAAATATCTGTTACCTGGACCTGGACCTCTCAAAACAGATGCATGACTCCCACTTACTATAACAGTTTCACTCTGAATTCACTAACACCTCCATATCTTAGCAGGGAGTAATGGCCTAACATCAAAAGAAGCCTTCACTTTAATAATACTATACTACAAATGTATTAATTTCTGCCTCTTCAACCAACGCTTGCTACTATTTATTTCCTCTCTAGTGCCCTTCCATAACATTTTCATATCTCTAATAATAATCAACTCTCCCTCTCCATGACCTTAATTTTTCCTCCTGCACATTACTCCTCCTAATTTCATTCTAATACCCTACTTTGGCAGCAGAATACTTTATTTTTCGCCCCCATATATTATTAGAAATATAGTCAATATCTTGAGTAACTACATATTAGTTTACCTGACATAGGCTATCCACTTCTGCAGTGTCTTGCTACTTGTAGTACATGTTGTATTCTTGATGACTGTGAGGATATCAGATATTATTATCTATGTTAGCATATATGGATGCAGTTTTGTAAATTACCATGTATTATATATGCCAGCATGACTAGCTATAGTTTTGTAAATAAGTTTATGTTGTTTGTTTGATTAGAATATTTTACATATACCAAAGTAATAAACAGTGGGTTTTTTTCTGACTGACCAAATGTATGTTATTTAAAAAGAATTCTGAATGCAGGTTGTGCCAGTCATCTGACCTGGAGTGATGTCATTGTGTACCAGAGTTAAAAGGAATGGAATCTCCACAGCAGCTGTTTTTGTTTACTTTTCGAATGTCTGAAATGAGAGAGTAGAATTCTCATAACAGCTTTTTGTGACTTTTAAGATTCTGCTACAAAAATCAGATTCTGAAGTCAGTTGCACTATAGTTGCAGTTTTTCAGTAATTCAGTAGTAGTTGTAGTAGTCAGTGGTTGTTTTCCAGATCAGTATTTATCACTCCGAGTTTTTCAGAGCTGTTCAGAAGAAATAATAGGATTTGCTAATCCAGTCACTGAGGAATGGACAACAGCCTGAAGAGTGACATATATTCTTATTTTGCTTGCAGAAGTAAGAGTATCATCTTGTCTTGCTGAGTTAATTAAATTAGACAGAGACAGTTACTATTTAGAAGTTGGTGATCTACAGTTAGATAGTTAGAGTTTTTCTTCAATCAGTGTGAAACCTATCCTATAGGGTTATTTTCATAATTTCCTGTGTGTGAAATTCTGTGGTTTACTGAAATCAGTTATTCAGTGTATATATGTTTTAAATCATTTTTATTTATTAAATACTTTACTACCTTCTATTGTGGCTGTTTTTTTAGAAAGTACTTTTAGTAACCTGAGAGTATTTATGCTTACTGTGATAACACCAGGGCCACTCCGAAAAACCTTACTGCTTGGACTGCATGCTACATTACACATTACGATTTGTTTTACTCAATATCATTGAACACCCCTTTTGAAGGGTATTGTTGCATTTTGACTAGTGGCAGCATTACCATGTAATTTGGGAAAGAGGATATAGCAGGTAAATCTGTGCCAGTCTTTCCCAAGAGTGCTTGTATGTGTGATTACAAAATATTTAAGAGTGAGTGTGTCAAATACCTAGACCTGGGACAAAGTGCTCTGCAGTGGGTAGTGTGAAGATTCATTTGGGGATCTGGATTGAAGCAAATGGTTCAGTCCCAGGTTTGGAGCTTGTTCCCAGTACACCCTTTCAGGAAACTGTGTATTCTATTATTGCTTTCAGTGATGCTCCCTTAGAGAATTGCGGCTTCTTAGTTACTGTCCTGGGTTTAAGTAGGGGGCCATCACAATGACAATTTATCCTAGTAATATTCTATATATGTATTTAAATCTTTTCTGTTTTTATCTATTGTGAAGATTGTTCTCCCTTGTATATAATTACTTATCAGCTATTGTAAAATGTTTTTGTGGGTGTTTTGTGGAGCCTTTCTCCCTAACTCACTGTAAAATATTTAATCTGTTGCAGGACTTTTCTCCCCTTGTATAATTACCCATCAACTGCTGTTTAAATGTTTTTGAATCTGTTGTGGATTTTTTTTTCCTGGGATTCCTCTGAATAGCCCATTGGTTCAGTCGGACTTTCCGGTTACCAGAGGATAAATAAATAAATCCAACAAGCAGAAGTAAGATGAAGCAACACCAGGCTATCATAAAACCAGCAACAGTTTATTCAGGAAACAGGGACAGGCAAAGGCTTAAGCGCTTTCACAGTATTACAACTGCTTCATCAGATGCATAAAATCTAACTGACTGAATGCCAATTAAATACAGTGAAAAAAATCATGACATCCTAATAAAACTTTTAAAGAGATAACATTTTAAATATATACAGTACTAATAGCAATCATGTATAAAAAAGTGAATGTGTATAAAAGGTGGAGGATTGAAAGGGAGTTTGTTAAAACTCCATACTTATTTAAAAAGAGGACGTGCTTTCAGCATTGGTTTTAATGGCACTTTATAATAAGTCCTGACCCTTTTATCTGCTCTTAATCTAATAATCCATTTGCTTTCTAAGCACTCCATTTCATTTCTAATATCATCTCCCCTTTGACTTTCCAGTACCTATCTATAACTTGAAACCCAAATACATGTTCTGGGGAAGTGTCTGCTACATGTTTAGCTAATGCATTCCTAACCATAGTATTTCTTATATCATTCAGATGTTCTCTTCCCTTTCTTTCAGTCTTCTATCCATTTTACCTACATAAAACTTACTGCAGGTTTTATACACTGCTAGGTAAACCACACGACTGCTGTTACAATTTGCCTCCACTGAAAATGTATAGACCATGTTCTGGTCTGGGTGAAAAAATGTACCTGCTTGATCTATATAACTGTAGAAACTGCAGTTATAACAAGGTCTAATATTATTTTTATAAGAATCATGTCGTTGTTTCCTGCTATCATACCCCATAAGACACTTGGGTAACATAGCAGCTGACCTAAAGATGCATTTTTCTTATAAACTGTGCTAGGACATTCACCTATTATAGCTTTCAATTCTGTGCTTGTGGTCATAACACCCCAATGTTTTTCAATAATGTCAATTACACCTTTAGAGTCCTTAGAATATGTTACTGGTACCCTGCACCTAAGCTCATCTACCTTATTCACACATGCAGGTGGATCTGAGGAAAAATAAGGCCTTCCTTCATTCCCTCTTTGTATTACTTCAACTAACTTATCAGATACTTCCTTTTTATCATACCCCCTTGCTACAAACCTTTCTTCTAGAGCTCTTAGCTCTTTCTTAAAATTATCCTCACTAGCATTAACTCATGATGTTCTTATAGCTTGGCCCTTCACCACATTATTAAAAGTGAAATGTGGGTGCATGCTCACTTTGTTATTTAATGGGCAATGAATTAGTTAGATTTTATGTATCTGATGAAGCAGTTGTAATACTGCGAAAGCACTTATGCCTTTGCCTGTGCCTGTTTCCTGAATAAACTGTTGCTGGTTTTATAATAGCCTGGTGTTGCTTCATCTTTCTTTCGCTTGTTGGATTTATTTTTTGGTTCGAGAAGCATTTATTCAGCGCACACACACTGGTATTATTGGACTTTTTATAAATAAATAAATACATGTCCAGTGTATGTAAATTAAGAAAATGTTAATATCATGTGTTTTCTTTTCTGTTAATGTATGCTTGCCTAGGTCTTAAGTGATAATTTAATATGTGTTAAAAAAAATCATTGTGTTGAAAGGCAAGAAAGACTGACTGACCTGCTGACACACAACCAAAGCTCCCATTTTCTGAATCACTAACATGTTCAAACGTACATATGAGAAGTCAAGAGTTCAGCTGAAGATAAAGGAAAAAGATCTGGTGCAGTACAGCCCCGAGATCGAAACAGGACCTAGAAATATCGGTTGTAATTTGATGACACAGCAGTGATGAAGGGGATACAGTTCAGCACACATCACACATGCACTCCAGGACTCTGGACCAATTAGCTAATCATGGGCTCTCATGTTAGCCAATGTGATGGCTCCCAACTTACTGTCTCCAGGTCCTCAGAACCAATCCCCTTACAGCAGGCACAGACAAAAAAATAATCTGCACAGTAAATCAAATTTCAGCAGGAAGACCCACTCAGCAGGGGGACAATCCCAGAGCAGCCAATGGAACCAAGAGTTTATACAAAATGGCAAAACTAGCTAGTTATCAAGGGTCAGTGGACCCAAACAGATGGTCATCAACTAGGAAGGATAAAAGGAAAGAAAAGACTAAAACTTCTACACGGTTTTCTCTTATAAAAGCAATATGCCATACCTGCATAAATTGACCTGTCATTTGTTAGTGAAAATTTTTAAAGGTTTCATCTTCTTCTTCCAGTGAGTACATATTGATTTCTTGCCAGTAAGAGCATTATTGTTTGCTTATATAGTTTATAGTAATGCCTTTCTTTTCCTACTTATTGTGTCAACTCTAAAATACTGACAATACTATGCTAGTATATTTATGTATAAAGAACTAAACAGCAAACAAGTACCATCTAGTCCATCCACTATGTGCTGCATCTGCATATTGTTGTGATACACAAATGTTGTTATATTATGTAATTACAGATCATAGGAGGTTACTAGGCTAATGGCCACAGAGCCCTTACAAGCCTAGTCAAGTTCAACTCATGTTCCCAAAGGTGTCTGGTTCAAGCAGACACTAAAATCAGCACCTATTGCCCCTGTCCAAGAGTAAGACATGTGGAACCCCTGGTGTGAATTTCCACTTACCCATCCAATCATCCAAATTACTCTTAATTAGGGCCACTGAGGGGCTTTGTTTAACATGAATAGGAAGCTTGTTCCAAAAGTGGGGCAACCTCTGTAAGACAAATCTGTCGCTCCAGCAAGTTCTATTGATATCACATACCAGGTTAAGGTCCTTTGAGCGAGTGACCCATGTGCCATTTGACTTGCGAATGTGCAGCATTTCCATTAAAGCTGGTTCAAAGATTGCTCTGTATGCAAGGCACAGGTCACCTCTGAGAAGTCTTCATGACACAGAGTAAAGTGACAATGATTTCAATCTGTCCACATAAGACAGATCTTGAAAAGCCTGAATTTTCTATATAAGAAACCTTTGTGGTCTCTCCAATTACTGCAGGTGTTTGGAAAGGAACATACCAAAGGCAGTGTTGTACTCTATTATTGGCCTGATGAGGGAAGAGTACAGGGGGGGGTAATAACCTCTTTTTCTTTTAGAGGCAATGCCCTTGAGATGAGCAATATTAAATGCCCTTCTTACCATTATGGAAACATGGTGATTGAAGTTAAGGTTGCTGTCAACCTGTGTGCTTAGGATATTGCTATTAATGTGGTAGTTTGCAGGAGCATCACCCTTGCCGAAGGGGATGATAATGCATTTTTTTTTTGCATAAAGTTTAAGAACATGACTTTCTTTGGCACCAGTCATTAGTCTGCATAAGGCCTTCTTGCAGGATGTTGACATCGCTAGGGATTTCAATGATCATTCCCAGTTTGCAGTCATCAGCAAACTCTGTTAGCCACAGTCCTTTAGTTTTAGCCTGTACTACATGTAGACATTCTTTCAAAATATATTTTAGTATACAACATAATTTTAGATGTATGGTGTTTGAAAAAGAGTGCTGTTCACATGACCAAACACAATCTAGACTAAAGAAGTACTAAAGGCAATTAAAAATACATCCTATGGTCTATGTTATGCTTGAAAAGGGCCAGGGAAGAAATCTGCTTCACATGGATGAAAAGCCTGTTCCAGAGAAGGGGTATTCTCTAAGACACACACCTATCCCTCCAACATGTTCTACTTATGTCACAAGCAAGGCTTAAGTCCCTGGATCTGATACTATTAGTTTTCTGGATATGCAAGAGGTCCATCAGAGTGGGATCCAGGGACGCCTTGCATGCCACACATAGATCACCCCTAAACAGTCTGTAAGAGACAGAGTAAAGGGATAGGGCTTTGAGGCTATCTCCATAGGACATGTTGTTAATGCCCTGTATTCTTTTTGTGAGGAACTTCTGTGGATGCTCCAGCTGTTGCATGTGCTGGTCAGGTACCTTCTGAAGGGGGCATTGTACTCAGTAATGGGTCTGATGAGGACTGAGTACAGTGGAACTGCAACCCATTTTTGTTTTTTAAAGCAACTACATTGCTTCTACTGTGATTTTAGATTGCAATCCCATTCAACTATTTTTTTTTAATTTGTCTTTACGCTGCTTTTGACTTCTTGTGAAAACTGTCACCTGAGCACCTTTTATAGACCTCTTTTTCATTGATCTATAAAGCAAATGTTCCTTATTGCAAGCAGTCTGAAAGTTTACTACTCACAATTCCATAGATGTCATGGAATATCATTTTTATCTGCAAAAGATAATACTTCAATACTTGAACTTCTGTAACAGTAATATCAAAATTAAAGGTAAACTGTGACATTCACTTCACATACTCTTTTACTGGTGAGGGCAGATCTGATTTGGCTTCATTTTCACAGTTAGTAAGATCACGGGTAGAGAACCACAGAAACAAAGTGGCTGGCAGCATGACTGCTAAGGACGTGTGCAGCAAAAGATATGCCACAGGAGCCAGTGAGCAGATTACAGGGGGTTAAGAAGAGATGACACCAATTAAGGGAGGAGAAATTACTCAGAAGTTATTTCAGAATGATGCACAATGCACACCATCTGGAATAACACATCTTTACATCATCAAGAATTTGCATCTCTCTCAGAAATAACACATTCAGGAAGAGTTACCCAGGAAATGGGCTGAAGAAGAACGATGAGCCATGAGTGACAGATATCAGTTTGTACACAAAACAGGACAGGAAAAGTCTGAGCAAGGTACTCACACAGACTTCACATATGTCACAAGAAGTAAAGTATGTATAAGTTTTTTGTGCAAGAAAGAGCACTGTAGAACTTGGGGCCAAACCATGAACTCTGAAGAGAAATTTCAGAAAGGGTAACAAATACTTCACATAATGTAGAACAGACTATATACCCAGAATTCTGAAGTCCAGAACTGCAGAAAGCTTCCACCCTGTGTGAGATACACATGGAGGTGCTCTGCTGCAGAAATAAACATGTCTAGCAGGCAGGCATCACAGGGAAGAATGGTCTGACCCAGTATTCTTCATCTACAAGACAAAATAATGTTTGCACTAGTGGGACACAGCCAGTTCAGTAACAGCCTCTCATTCATTTCTTAGCAAATCAAAAAAAAAAAAAAAATGAGTGACGCTAAAATGTGTTAAACGAATTACTGCTGTTCTG
>NC_056746.1:1156579545-1156582045 GCF_019279795.1 Protopterus annectens
CCAAGGGCATTTATAAGCCTAGCCCATAGTTATGTGGCTTTCGCCACCCCTTTAGTTTGAATAAAAACTATGCCTATCATTTTTCTGTGCCTCTGTCAAGCAGTGACACTGAAGTAATCCCTGGGGTATATCTGCGATCTCCCATCCATTGGTCAAGATTCCTCTTGAACAAGGCCAGCGAGGTGCTCTGCCTCACATGTACCGGATTTTGTTCCACAGCATAGGGAGTCTCTGGGTGATGAATCTGTCCCTCCAGCACGTTCTATTTATAACCGTGTCAAGGTTTAAGTCTCCCGCCCTTGTGGTTCTGAGGGATCTAGATTATTTGAGGTGAAGCATATTCATCAAATCTGGGTTTGACATGGCCTTATATGTCAGGCACAGGTCACCTCTGAGCAAGCGGTATGAGACTGAATAAAGCTGGAGTTCTTTCAGTCGGGCAGCATAAGACATATTTTTGAGACCCTTTATCCTTTTGGTGAGGAACTTTTGGGGCCTTTCAAGCTGCATCAGGTGTCTGGTCAGATACATTCCGAACGGGCATTGTACTCAATCATAGGTCTAATGAGTGATGAGTACAGGGGGACGATGACCTCCCTTGATCTAGATGTGAATCCCTTCATGATCAGGTGGGCGATATAGAAGGTTTTCCTAACTACTTTAGCAACATGAGTGTCAAACGAAAGACTACTGCCAACTTGGGTCCCCAGATCCCTGATGACTTTTTCTGTGCTCAGTGGATTGTCACCTATATGGTAGCTAGGGGTAACCTTGTTTTTCCCGAAGGGTATGACTATGCATTTCTTGGCGTTTAACTTCAGGCCATGGCTCTGGCACCAGTTATCCGCTTCTGTGAGGCCCTTCTGGAGGATATCTGTGTCAGATGTGTTTTCGACTATGGCGCCCAGTTTGCAGTCATCTGCAAACTCTGTCAGCCATAACCCTCCTGTGTTTGCTTGTACTTCAGAAAAGTAGATGCCGAACAAGAGTGGACCCAGGACTGAGCCCTGTGGGACACCACTTGTGACAGGCTTTGAGTCTGACATGGCTCCAGCAACTCTGACCCTGTGGGTTCTGTCGCTAGCCAGTTTGCAACCCATCTTGTGATGTATGGGTTTACATTCAAGCTGATGAGTTTTTCGATGATACCTGAGTGGGGTATTGTGTCAAGGCCTTTGCCAGGTCGAGGTAGGCTGTATGGACTGCCTTTCCTCATCAATGGCCTTGGTGACTGTCTCGAAAAAGTCAACCAAGTTTAAGAGGCAGGATCTGCCTTTGACAAAGCCAAACTGGGTTGGATCCAAAGTCTGCAAGTTCCCTATGTCTTTATTTATGAGTTCCATTATGATCCTCTCCATGGCTTTGCAGATAAGGCTTGTCAAGCTAATGGGGCGGTAATTTCCAGGGTCTGTGGAGGCACCGCCCTTATGAAGTGGGACCACACTCGCCGTGCTCCACTCCTTGGGTACGTATCCTGAGGTGAGGCTAAGATTAAACAGCTGTCCTAACTGTGGGTTTAATTCCTCGTTGAGTTCATGAAGCACACCGGGGACACCATCCGTCCCATGGATGCTGTGTTTTTGCCTTAGTGAGGGCAGTTCTCACCTGGGCGTTGGAGATGTTTGGGGGGCTACAATCCTCTGGAATAGATATCTCTCCTTTTGGGGGGGAAGGGGGGGAGAAGTTTGCACTGAACCTGTCAGCCAGTATGTTAGCAATGTGTGTAGGTTCAGTAATTTTCACATCATTTTGAACTAATTCTGAGCATATCTGGGAGTTTCCTCCTAGGTTTCTAACATAGCTAAAGAAGGCCTTATGATTGTCTTTAGAGTCCTTGGCGATTTTTCTCTCAAAATTTGCCTTGGATGATTTTATGAGAGCTCTTAGTTTTTTCTTATAATGATCAAAGGTGTCTTACCTTTCAAGGATTTTGCTCTATCTTGTAGTAGCTTCCTCCTTTTGTTGTAGAGCTTGTTTATGGCTGGGGTCCACCAGACTGGACGCTTGCCTTTGGTACAGAGAGTCTTAGTTTTGTTTGGGATTGCCTGATCCATGCAGTCCTGTAGGTGCTGGTAGAAGGCATTTGTAAGTGATTCAGTGGTTTGAGTAATGTTTACCACTGGCTCAGGGGCCTTAAAGGAGACCACACTAGTTTTTAGAAGTGTGAAATCGGCTTTTGAGAAGTTTTCACTGTGGTCTTTTGTTTCAGGTGGGGCGGGATGAGGACCTCCAGCGAGATTAGTTTATGATCTGATCTCACCAGTGAGGTATACTTCCGGTGTTGAACATTTTGATCCCATGTTCGTGATGATGAGATCAAGTATGTTTTCACCTCTTGTGGGGATGGTGACTAGTTGTTCCATGGCATTTGAGTTTATGAACTCCAGGAATCTTTGGGTTAGAGTGTTCGGGCTTGAGTAGTGTTCCCAGTCTATATTAGGGTAGTTGAAGTCACCTAGTATGATGGTGTTTGGAGATACATTTATCCCTCCAATGTTTT